>NC_056737.1:835713242-836013242 GCF_019279795.1 Protopterus annectens
AAGAGTACATTATGACACAAATATAACAGTCTCGGTGCATTCCTTCTTCTGCCTTGGTAGATGCACATTGGATGACTTTGGGTAGTTGTGTCTTATTATACAAATTCTTTGTGGATTATTTCAACCTGCGGTAGTGGTGCTGCAGTAGCATTGTTGCCTCACAGCAAGACGTTGTCCCATTCGATTCTCAGCTAGAGCGTCTTCTGTATGGAGGCATGCTTGAATGGGTGTGCCTTCGTTGAAGGTTGTGCGTCAGGGCGGGTAACTCGGCATGCAAAAATCCACTACCAAACATTAGTGGACCGGAGTTCCGCTGTGGCGACCCCTAACCGGGATAAGCCGAAAGACACAACATTGTGGATTATTTCAGCAAGCATGATCCTGACCTGCTTAAGTCTTTTAGGCTAACCCACTCATCCTATGTCTCTTCTCAAGTTCCTTTGTATATTTTTTGCTCAAATTCTCTATGCCTTGTTTAATGTATGAGACATTTCTACCATTCCCACGGAGAATTAATTCAGGATCTTGTCCCTTGTAATGCAAGAAGTCAATTCATACACCTCTAGGGTAATGATTTTTAAGACTCGTGGCTGTTAACAATAGGGCCTAATATATAAATATATAAATCAACCAAATTCTTAATATGTGTTGGTTAACCACAGCATATTTAGTATTCCTACTTTTTATTTAATATATACACCAGTTAGGTGTTAGAAAGAGCGATAAAAATCATTAACATAAACTACAACTCAAAATACAATACAGACCTGTATAATATGTATCTGCCAAGGCAGACTAGCCTTTGATGTATGCCGGGGCAACATACCTATTCCCTGGGCCAGTAGCTACTACCATGACATTTTTTTTTTATTATTACTGTTTTTCCCTTTTGCTTATCTCAGCTGAAAAAAAAATTCCATGAAATATCTACCACCTACTCATTCATTTTCCACTCACAAAGATGAGGACAGGATAAGCAAGACCCTGACTGCAGGCACAAAGGGATCACTTTTTTACCATACATGCATATTTTTCCATTCCAACAATATGCATACAAAGCTATGAAAGAGGTGTTTGTGGCACCATCTTATTTCTACCTGGTTGCTGCAAACCCCACAGTCTGCACGAGAGACCTACTAAGCAGTGTAGTATCCGTGACCCTCCTCTAAGAGTAGAAACCTGGCCTATACTCTCTTGATTCTATGACATCCAGCAGGTCATTGTGAGTCATTCCAGTCTGAACACTAGTTAGCCCTGTATATATTAAAAAAGCATAGGCAGCACAATGGGGTAATCTCCTATTAAGTGGCGCAATGATCTGTGGTCTTCTGTCCTTATGGAGAAGTAAGCTTTTATGAGCACACTTGTTCCAAATATCTTCTACCTTTCTCCCAAGGAAAACCATTTGTAAACATCACAGACAGGTTCTAGTAATTTATCATTTCCTTTTCCAACTAGAAAAGTGGTTCCAGTATTGCAGCTATGCTTAAAGCTAGCAGCTAAAAATGCTGATTATAATACATAATGTGCCCTCCAGGGCCTGCTTGAACTGGATTGAGACTGTTGTTGCTAACTGATCCTAATAAGAGGAGGAGCAGTTGCCATCTTAACCCTGCTATTTCTGCCATGGGCTCCTCATGGGTTTGTTCTGCTTCTTAGAAGATTCTTATTTCTGTGGGATCTGTTTTGCTTTATAAAGAGGACCATTAGTTTGCCTGACACTGAAATCTGTTGACAACAAAACAAAACACTGAATTGAAGCCAGGTAACTTTAATATAAAATGTTTAGCTCTTTCTTCTTGTGTGCTACAAAAGACTTCATCAGCTCTGTTAAGCTGCTTACTCATGCACATTTTCTTGCAGCAAAAAGGAATGGAGAGTGAGGTAATAAGGGTGGACCTTCCACAGACCCAGGCAATTACAGATCCATAAGTCTGACCAGCCTCATATGCAAAACCATGGAAAGACTTATCATGGAATTAATCAATCAGGACATAGGGAACCTCCACTCCAAGCACTGGAGTTTGGGTTCATCAAGGGCAGGTCATGTTTACTCAATATGGTGGATTTTTTTGAAAAGGTCACCAAAGCAATGGATGAAGACAAAATGGTCTACACCTCATACCTCAACCTGGCCAAAGCTTTTGATACAATTCCCCACTCAGGCATAGTAGAATATCTAAATAAACTGGGATTAAACCCCAGTGTCACCCACTGGATTGCCAACTGATTACAGATAGGATGCAGATAATCAAAACAGGGGAAGTTACTTCCACAAAGAGATCAGTCACCAGTGGTGTGTCCCAGGGTTCTGTGCTGGGACCTCTTCTGTTTGGCATATACTTTTCAGTAGTAAAAGTCAATACCAAAGGGTTCTGGGTGACTAAGTTTTTAGATGACTGCAAGATAGAAGCAGTCATTGAATCCCCAAATGACTTAGCCATCCTGCAGGAAAGTTTGTCTCAAATAAATAACTGGTATTAAAATCATGGTCTGAAACTAAATGACAAAAAATACATTATTGTATCCTTTGGGAAGTCATCTACCCCTGTGAACTACCGCATTGGCAATACACTCCTAAGAGTTGGCCCAGTTATTCAGGATTTGGGAACTTATGTGGACAGTGACCTAACTTTTGACCAACATGTGCCTGTTGTTATAAGAAAGTCCTTCTGTATTGCACAGCTTATAAACAAAGGGATTGTGTCCAGATCTACGGATGTCATTGTCCCTCTTTACTCAGCCCTCATTTGACCAGTCATTGAATATAATGTTCCCTTTGACATGTATCTGTCCAGGCACATGCAATAGCTGGAACATGCACAGAGATACCTTATGAATAAGGATACAAGGCCTAAACAACATTTACATGGACTTTACTCAAAGCCCTGTCACTGTACTCCGTATTTTACACACTGCTATGAGGTGTCCTGTGTCTGGCATACAAGGCATTCTCTGACCCATTACTGATGGATCTACTGCACATCAGTAAGTTAAATGGCATCAGAAATACTTGGTCTAGGGGTCTGAACCTCTTCTGCAACATCAACACAATAGTTTGGAGAGATAGGTATATTTCACAGATGATACCACTGCTTTGGAACAGCTCCCCATCCACATAAACAAAGTTAATCCCTGTCCATTTTCAAATGTAACTTAAATATATGGATGAGGAACAGAAAATGTATTCCAGGACTGCCCCCTCTACTACTGATGGACAGATGGACTCCTAAATGCTTTATCCCGTTCATGGGTCCCCTCAAGTTATCTGTGGGATTATCTCAGTTATTCTCATTAGAGTAATATATAATTTTCCGCCATGGGATGGGAAAGGCCAATCTATAACCAAATGGGATATGTGATTCTGAGCACTAAATGGGAAATTGGCTAGGTTTAAAATGGCCTGCAAGGCCAGCTAACCTAGTACTTACCTATGAACCTAAAAGTAGAGAGCTACAATCAAACCCTTTCTTCCACCAGGGTTGTGACGAGCTCTGCTTTGTACATCGCATCACCAGCAGTCTAATAGCCTCCACACCCTCCGTGTGCAAACTCATATTCTGCAGTATCAGAAATTAGGTACACGGTAGGAATCTCTTTCTCTGTATTTCCTGTTAGTTTGTGTGTTCTTAGACTGATTTTACTGTAAAAACATCTTGCTCTTAGAAATGTCTTTACAATAACACTGCATTGCTCTTAATACCATCTTTTTACTGATTTGTCTACTCTTAAACTAATTCTGTTATCATACTCTTCTGTATTTAGAATATTTTGCTTACAATTATCTGCTCTTAGGCAGCACTGTTTACTGTTTTTCCGTTAGCCCATTTTGTTTGTGGAATATGTTTGCTGAAAACATTACATAGCACTAATTTTCAGGTTTTCTTGTGGCTACCTTCTGCACAGTGCTACTGCTGCTACTCTGATCTGTTATTTTTTTCTTTGACCCTACTACTATACTGCCTTGAACTATGCATAGCAGGCAGAAGGACTCAGCTAGCTGTGGTTATAAGCTTGTCTTGTGCTAATGTTAGCTGCATCACTAGCCAGATCTTAGTAGCCTTACCTTAATCTAGTTCGTATTGATTTTGGCTACCCTTATCTATTCCTGCCTTGTTTCCCTGTCTGTAGCATTCGACTGCTTCCCTACCTACTACTGCACCCTCTATCACCTCACCATTGTCCTGTTTCCATCTTTCACCAGCTCCCTAATATTGCACAGTTCTTCACAACGTCGATCCTCTTACACTGCTCTTTTCTTAATGCAAGTCCCTCAGACTGAGGACATAATTTAACCCCTACCAATGCCTCAGCAGTTATTTTAACTCCTGTCGTTATCTTGATATAACTTAAACTACTTGCCTCCTATCATCAGACAGTTATGAGCTGGTTTACCTCTCCTCTGGCCAGTTTGTTGGCACTAGGCATATTGATGCAGTGTAGAAGTCTTCTATTTATTGTCAATCTCCTAGATTTTTCCACAAAAATCTATGGCAGATGTAACTACTAACATGGAATTAAGGTATGTATCTCTGTTTCTGATACTGCTAGCAAGCTGCCATATACCACTACACCTATTTGTGCTAAGGTAGTGAAGTAAGCCCTGCTGAAACCTCTCAGGCACTCACCTGGAAAACCTCAGATGCATGACAGTACATCTTTATTTACTCCCATACTTATACCTCAACATACTTTGTCAGAGAATCACCAAGACTGCAAGCCTGAACCCCTCGGTTCACACAGGCCTGCTTCTCAGCCTAACGTCATGGTTATAAGTGATTCCAACTTAAGGAACAATGACAGCTCACTCACCAGCCTGGATGATGACAAGGTTATGGTGATAGGATCAGGGACATTACAATGGCTCTCAGGACCCTTTAGTGTCCAGAATATGAGTACAACCTTGTCACCACCCATGGGGAAGGGGGTAAATGACCTTAGGCATTCGATTCTAAGGGAAATGCAGCAGAATACAGTTGAGCTCACCATCTATGTATTGAGGAAGATACACCAATAGAGTTTAGCAGTATTCCTCCAGCTCCAAGAATGATTCCTAAATCAAATCAAAAATAATTGCTTACAGTAATTGCCATCATTCTAAGGGAAATCAAGTGAGTGTCTGACTGGAACCAGATGATCAACAGTTCCACCTGTTTTGCTAGGCGTGGTCTGCACCTCTCACACATAGCGTTCGTGTACTGGCTAGAGCCTTTGCTTCACCTAAGGTGTCTTCTTTAGGAAACATTCATATCATGAGCATACCTATCCAGTAAATATCAATTTGAATAATAACAGAGTTGCACTACTCAATACTAGAAACTTAAATAAGAAAACTGAAATAAATAAATAAATAAATGAGCATCTGAGCCTTAGAACTGCCTCACTCTTGAAGACAGTCATATTATGTAATTAATGAAACTTTGTTTCAAAACAGTGACAGCACTCCCTTGTTACCAGCAAATTGTGCATAGCATGCTTTCAGGTCCACTTGGAATTGTGGGACCATATTTTTATTTATTAAGAGCCTTACTGTTTAACTTCAAGTCATGCATGATACCAGTCTAGAACTTTTAGAGGTTTTAAAGTAGTTCAACAAAACTGCTTACCAGAACAGCTTCCTGCTGGCCTTTTTCCACGTTATGGACTAAGTATATTGGCTATGTCAGCTCAACTGAAAAAGATTACATAACTTCAACCTCTTAGCACAAAAAGTCTGGACAAAGCCCCAAAAATTGGGACAAAATTTAAATATTGCTCTTATAAACTTAGACAGTCAACTAGAATAAAAGGCCTTGTGTTACCATACATTTTCTGAAGGATATGAAGTCTGAAACTCAAATGCCTGTTATTAGTTAGTGAATTCAGTCCTCACTGATTTGCTGCACAAATCCAGAAGACCACAGATTGTATGAGGAAGAAACTAAAAATATGATGCAAAAATCTGGGCATTCTGCAAAAGCTGGACAGTAGAGAGGTATGATATTACTCTTGTTATGAGACTTCAATTGCTCTTCAATGAGCTGGCAAACTTATACTACCACAAATATGCCCAGAGATTCCTTGATTTTGTAAATAAAAGGTCCCATCTGCAAATTGTCCCTGCACCATCACAGTATGATGCATGTTATGGTCTCACCATCCAATGGGTATTCACTGTGCTGCTGCAGAGCCTTCTCAGCTCTGCTCTGCCCTGTTGCTGTGTGCCACTGTATGCTACTATGCTATATTAGTTATCTGCAGAATGCAGGCTATAATAAAATATATATAGATGTTATAACAATCCAGTTTCTCTGCTTACGTTTCCTACACATACTGACAACCATATAATCAACCTTTTGCAAAATTTGCCAAAACAGAGTTGCAAACAGTCTAGAGAAGGTGCTATAGGTGAACTTTGCTGATGTGCGACCAGCAGTGAAGCTGCCTCTAATATCAATCTTTAGCTGCTGGACAGCTGGGCAGCATTAGAACTGTCAGCATGTAAACTGGAATGTTGGGGCAGAACTCCAATTTGTTCATTAAATCAGGATGTCACAGTCAAATCAGGATACTTGTGTACTTACTAACTGCCCCTACATCTATATCACCCACTTGTCATTTACTGTTGGTTTAAATCTAATTATCTCACTGTATCTTGCACCCTTAAAACAAGCATCCCTACCCACAAAAACCCCAATGAATTTTAGGATTATTTAAAAGCCAGGTATTTGCTACTCATTGATATCCTACATAAATGCAATTGGCATATACCACCAAACAAGCCAATCCATGAACCCACCCTTGTTTCTACATTTTCCTCTGACATTTACTCTGTAGTAATAGATGTACTGAAAAGCAATTTTCATCTGCTACAAACATTGTGATAAATTCAGAAGTAAGCCTGTTTGGTGGGACTCTCATATAAATGACATGCATAAGAGAACTGGAAAAAAAATGATAACCCTTTGTACAAAACTCTCCTCTGTCCCAGTACAGAAGTTATTTAAATCAGTAAGAGAGACTCATACATGTACCATTAGGGAATGAAAAGCCAGTTATGAACTTAGAGTGGTCACCAGTAGCAAGGATAACACAAGGCTTTCTACAGCTAATGATGAAACTTGGTCACAATGTCCATATCTACAGTGAAGTTATCTCTAGTGACACATGCTGGTATGATCTACAAACCCTATGTAATCGCATTGCAGACAAATTTAGCTCAAACCTCACACCCCCAATTGTCCCACTACCCCCCCAAATTTCTTCTCTTACTATCTTGCCTGTAATCACTTAAGACCAAGACACACCAGCTCCCTCCAAAAACACTAGTTATATGGGTGCAGAGAATATTCCAGGCTGTTTGCTCTCAAGTATCAAACATCACATAGTTCAACCTCTAAAAACCTCTTTAACCTTAGTGTCTACACAGATTATCTATATGAGGCTTAAAGAACAGCCACAGTGGTGCTTCCCACAAGTGTGGTCTCACAACAGACCGCGGTATATACAGGCCTAGAAGATTTATCAATATAGTCTTCAAAACCATGGGACACATTATTGGTGAACTAACTAAAAATGAAATAGATGACTTCCATACTCAGGACCACAATAAATTTGGATCTATAAAAGCAGGTCATGCTTTCTCAACCTGGTAAAGTTCTTTGACTAGGACATAGAGAGGACCAGTCTATCCATACTGCCCATCTAGACCTTAATGAAATCATTGATACCACTCCCAGTGCAGGTATCATAGATAAGACCCTCAATGTAAGCTCCTAGGTAGTCTGTTGGATAGCAAACTGACTTATAGCCAGGACTCATGTTGCAAAGATGGGTATTATCTTGCCCAACTACATGGATCTCACTAGCATTGTTCTTCAGGAGCTCTGTTTTAGGTCCCCTCTTTCTTTGCATCTACTTCTCTGATATGAAATCAGGCATTCACGGTCACTAGATAACTAAGTTTATGAGCAACTGCAAAGTAAGTGCAGTGGTCTATTCAACCCATGATTCTCAAATTCTCAAGCAGGGCCTAGATCAATCCAACACCTGTTGCGCCAGTCATGAGCTCACTCTACATTGTTATAGTCAGTGAAGCCTGTAGCCTACTTCCACAGATATCACATCATGGGTATTCCCCTCGCAACAGATCTATCAGAGACCTAGGACTCCACATTGACAATGAGCTGTCTTTTGACCATCACATCTCAGCTGGGATCATGAAGTCCTTTGGCTTTGGGCTGCATATCTGTCTTGATATCTCATTCAGGTTAGAATGTCCTTTTACTACTGTACTAAGTACTAGACCCATTACTGAGTACATTGCCCCCCACTTTGGAAAACAGCTATCTGAGCACATAGCATAACTAGATAGGATGCAGAGATTCCTAACAAAAAGCTCTTAGGTTAGATCATGTAAGGTACCCAGATAGATTAAAATCCCTTCCTCTCTATGTCATCTCATACAAGCTCCTGAGAGGCAACACATGCTTAATATTCCATACTATGGAACACCTCATGCTTTTTGTCCTCTTACACCTTCAATAAACAAATAGCCAATCATAGGTTCATAGGTTCATAGGTAGGTACTAGGCTATCGGCCCTAGGACCAAAAAGGTTCCCTGAGTTTCGCCACCCAAGAAAGTTATTTTATTGTGCCACTGTCAAGCAGTGCCGCAGAAGTGATCCCCAGGGTGAATTTTCTATTTCCAATCCAGTCATCAAGGTTTTTCTTAAAGAGGGCCAATGAGGAGCTTTGCTTGACATGAATGGGTAGTTTGTTCCAGAGTATGAGACGTCTCTAGGACAGGAATCTATCCCTCCAGAATGTTCTGTTTATTGTGGTGACAATGTTTAGGTCCCTGGAGCGTGTGGCTCAGAGAGATTGGGATTTCTTTAAGTGTAGCATGTCCAACAGCTCTGAGTTTGACATAGCTTTGTATGTTAGGCAGAGATCGCCTCTGAGTAGGTGATATGCAATGGAGTACAGTTGGAGTTTTTTGAGACGGTCTGCATATGGCATCTGTTTGAGGCTGGTAATCCTCTTAGGGAGGTATTTCTGTGGCCTTTCCAATTGTTGTAGGTGTCTTGTGAGATACATACCAAATGGGGCATTGTATTCTATAATGGGTCTGATTAGGGATGAGTAAAGAGGAACAATGACCTCCTTTTTTTCTGGAGGAGAACCCTTTTGTGATGAGGTGTGCCACATAGAAGGATTTCCTGACTACCGTGGTGATGTGGTTATCAAAGGAGAGACTACTGTCCACCTGTGTCCCGAGGTCTCTTATCACACTTTCAGTGTTTAGTGAGCTACTGCCTATGTGGTAATTCATGGGTACTGAGTTTTTCCCAAAGGGGATGACAAGGTACTTCTTGGCATTGAGCTTGAGGCCATGACTTTGACACCAAGCATCTGTCTCTGTGAAGCGCTTTTGTAGAATGTCTACATCATTAGGTGATTCTATTATGGCTCCCAGTTTGTAGTTATCTGCGAACTTTGCTAGCCAAAGATCTTCTGTGTTGGCCTGCACTTCAGAGAAGTAGATGTCAAACAGGAGAGGACCCAGGACCGAACCCTGTGGTACTCCACTCGTCACTGGTCTGAAATCGAACTTGGAGTCAGCTACTTTTACTGTGTGGGTTCTGTCAGTGAGCCATCTTGTGACATAAGGATTTATGCCCAGTTTAGTGAGTTTATCTATAATTCCAGAGTGGGGGAGGGTATCAAAAGCCTTGGCGAGGTCAAGATAGGCTGTGTGCACTACCTTGCCCTCTTCTATGGCTCTAGTGACTGCTTCAAAGAAGTCAATCAGGTTTAGTAGACAAGATCTACCTTTTACAAACCCAAACTGAGTGGGGTCCAGGGTTTGGAGGTTACCTATGTCTTTGTTTATAAGCTCCAAGATGATACGTTTCATGGCCTTGCAGACCAGGCTCGTCAGGCTAATGGGGCGGTAGTTTCCGGGGTCTGTGGTGGCACCCTTTTGTGGACTGGGATAACTGTCACTGTACGTGATTCAGTAGGCACATAGCCTGAGGTGAGGATATGATTGAACATGGTACTTAGGTGGGGTGCCAGTTCGTTCTGTAGTTCGTGCAGTATGCAGCCTGGGATGTTGTCTGGTCCCATGGATGCTGTGTTCTTGGCTTTGGAGAGTGCGGTCTTTACTTGTTCATCCATGTTTACAGGGGCTTTGTATTCTTCTGGCATTAAGATGGGCCCTTTGGAAGGTGGGTGGGGGGTAAAGTTAGCACTGAACCTATCTACCAGGATGTTGGCAATATCGGTTGGTTCTGTATATTTAGTGCCATTGTGCTGCAGTACAGAGCAGATCTGAGTGTTGCCATTGAGATTCTTGACATAGCTGTAGAATGCTTTGTGGTTGTCTTTGGAATCAGTGGTGATTTTATTTTCATAACTGGCTTTGGAGGATTTTATAAGGGATCTCAGCTTCTTGCTGAGGCTGACCAGGGAGTTCCTCCAGTCTTGGGATTTTACTCTTTTTTGCAACAGCTTCTTCCTTAAGTTGTAGAGTTTGTTTATGGCAGGGGACCACCAGATTGTCTTCCTTTTTATGGAGGATAGTGTCTTGGTTCTGTTGGGGATGGCACAATCCATGCACTCGTGTATGTGCTTATACAGTGCATTTGTGTAAGATTCAGCAGTCGTACCTCTATTTTTCGTCTGCATGGGTGTTGTGAAGTTAGTCACTTCTGCCTTAAGAAGCATGAAGTTGGCTTTGGAGTAGTTTTTGATGGTGGTTTCCTTAATGGGGGGTGGGGGTGGGATATGGATGTCTTGGGTGATTAGCTTGTGGTCGGATATGACCAGTGAGGAGTTGACCTCTGGTGCGGAATACCAGTTACCCATATTGGTAATGACCAGGTCCAGGATATTGCTGCCCCTGGTGGGGGTGTGGACAAGCTGATCCAAGGTGTTGGAATTTATGAATTCCAGAAAACATTGAGTGAATGGGGTGTTACATAAGTAGTTTTCCCAGTTGATGGTGGAGTAGTTGAAATCACCCATAATTAAGGTATTGGGTTGTATCTTAATATTTTCCAGTATCTTAAGAAATGAAGAGTGGGAATCCTGGGGCATGATGGCTACAACCTGGATTGCAGTCTTGCCCAGTGTTAGTTGAACTTGGATAATTTCGGATGCATTATGCTGAGCAACTAGCCTGGAGGTGTGGATATCCTTAATGAATATGGACACGCCTCCACCTTTAGTGTTTCTGTCCAGGTGAGGTGGCTTGCAAGGATCAGTTTCAGACTTAATTTAACTTTAGTGACTATCATGGTGTATTTTAAAGGGGCTTTTTTGCTAAGTTTTATTTCTATTATTCATTGTCAACTAGGGTGACTGGGCATCAGAGTGTATCACAAAAATAAACCGAGTCAATGTACTGGAGACCAAATTTAATAATTTCTAGACAATACTGTAAAACACATAATCAGCAGAGTTAATGCTTTCATCCATAATGTTCTTAATCAGAAGTACATTAAAACCTTATAATAACCTTATTTATTTAATAGCCATCGGGTCACATGATAAACATTCAACTAATTATGCTAAACATTATCTTATGCAACTAACATTTAAATAAATATTTAATTTTAAATATGAAAATAGTCTTTTAGAAATAGATGAAGAATACACAAAAATCCATACTAAAATACATATTAACAATGCACATGAAACAAACCATACTAAATAAGATAAAATGACCTAAAAAGTATCCCATCTGCCTCTATATGTTTCAGGTATATATAAAATAGATGTTAAGAATAAATATTTAAAATGAAATTCTATTAGCTTTCAGTTTTATAACACTTATCAGTGATAAGGCATCATTTAAACTAGGAAACTGTGTGCCATTTAATTTTGTCTGCCAATGTAATTCCCTTTGTTCAAAAAAGAATTGCCAATTGCATCCCTGTTATATGTTTAAAACCTTTCCAAAACAAAGAATAAAAATTTGTGAAAGTGGTACAATCATGGACATACTTTGTCAAGACATTGGTTACAACATTGTGTTTTGTATCATTTACATGCTCTAAAATTGTTACTAGCCATATCATGGTGCTGATTGTTGTCCAAGTGGTCTACATTTTTAGGGACAAGTAATTACTGAGCAGTAATTGTTTAACTTTCCTCCTATGATTTTAGGAGCAGGTGAAATGTATTTCCTCATCTAACTAGAGTAGCACAGAAGTACATCTGTTTATGGGTTTTAAGACCGGTTTACTTGTGCACATGTGGTACTGACCCGAGGGTGCTGCTGTCACTCAGAAATCATATCAAAACTCCCCTTAATTAAATCTAATCTTGAGATATAGTTTAAGTTTGTAAAAAAAAAAAAAAGTGTCAACTTTGCACAGCTGGTTGCATCTACTTCAGTTTAATATATCAGAAGGAAATGATCGGATTTGAAATCCAGTGGTTTGTATGATTTGGGGCCTTAAAAGCTTTCTTAAAGGTTTGAATAACTCATACTATCTCAGTTATAGCTGACTGGAATTCAGATGTGAAATGCTTCATATCATTTTGCTTTGAAGGAAAAACTTACACTTCTCAAAGGTATACTGTGAACCGTTATCACAGCTATATTGGTTGCTTCTTACGAACATTGCTCATAGCACCATAACAATTTTCTCTTAAACAATTTATTCTGGTCACATAGCTTTTTGGCCAACATGTGTGCTCATAAGTCCTGAGATAATGAATGGTACTGCAGAATAAATATGAACCATTACTGTGGACATGGTGGCCACTCCTGAGGAGATAAGGATGCTTGGGGGGGGGGGCATTTTAGACCATTTAATATCCAAAACAGCTGTCAGCAAAGTTTTCATTGTCTTTGTTAATTACACAAAACTGTGAGTCAGGGTCTTCATTTTTACAGTTCTTAGGTAGCTCTTGGTCCCGCATATATGGTACTCTGGTGTCCCCATTAAGAGGGGTTCCACACTACTTCCATATACTGATGTTCCTTGAAATAATGATTACTGTTGTTTTATTTTAGATTTTAGTGAATTTAAGGTATAGGAAATCAAGCCTGGAGACAGATTTTTACAATGACATCAAACAGTTGTAACAACATTGTAATATATGATTTTTTTCCTGAACAGCTTTATTGGTTAATAAAAACTCCTTACTTACTGATAGGTAGATCACCTGGTGCATGGCAGGTGTTTCATCAGATCACCTGGTGCATGGCAGGTGTTTCATCAGATCACCTGGTGCATGGCAGGTGTTTCATCAGATCACCTGGTGCATGGCAGGTGTTTCATCAGATCACCTGGTGCATAGCAGGTGTTTCATCAGATCACCTGGTGCATAGCAGGTGTTTCATCAGGTCACCTGGTACATGGCGAGTGTTTCATCAGATCACCTTGTGCATGGCAGGTGTTTCATCAACACCATACCTCTCAACTGCTTTGATGTCAGCACAGCACTTTGATTTTTGCCCTCAGATTTAGCCTTGCTCCTCCTAGAATTTCAGGTCTCCTTCATAAAGTCAGATCTCTTTATATGTACATATCATATTAAATAAATAAGTGACGTCTGTACAAAGATTCTGTAGCACTTACTATGAATGGTCTCGTATATTAAGACGCTGTTGTGAAAATAAGAAAATGTTCCTCTTTCTATTTTATAAGGGTCAGTGCTATAATTTTTAATGGTAAAAGGTTGAGAGGTATGATCAGAAAGACTGCACTACTTACTTCTATTGAAATCACTGTGATAGGAATATGATCCTAGAAAAAGGAATAAGCAAGGTAGCCCTGCTGCATTCAATACCGGTACCTTGGGTGATAAAGACATAGCTGTACCTGGTGATCTGTAATCAATGTAAACCTTCACCTGGACAAATATTGGTCTTGTTGCTTTACTTCAGAGAACAAGCTAAAAATGTTTATATCAGTCTGAGTATTGTTATGTTCAGCCTTTGTCAATGACCTTGAAAGAAATGTGATGGGCCTTTCCTTGCCATACATAAACTTAGGTGAAAACAAAAGCAAAGCATCACATACCAGTCTAATAGGCATGGAGGGATCAGTGTATCAGCAATTTGATGTTATCATGTCACAGATTACCCCAAAGGCTTGCTCAGAAATCTCCACTCATTCCCACTTAGACCTAGCTTAAAGCAATGCATTCAGCAGATAAGGATCACCGAGAGCTTTCACAGAAATTTATTGCAGTAGTTTATCATTCCTAAGTACAACCTCATCTAAAATATGGTAAGACCTAGGTGTCCCCATTTATTTGAGTTTACAGTAAAGTTCTACTGTTTCAGTAAGTCGGCCAACTTCCTGCAGTAGCATTAAAATTAATCACACGTCCTGCTTGGCTGTCCATTTGTCTCATAGTCTGTATTATGTTGACTATTTAATCCCTCTTTGTTTTTTCTCCATTTTTAATAACAAATTAATTTTGTATTCAAAGAATCATATTATAATACTTGTAAAATATATCGACCTAAACTGACAGTTTTAAATTTAAATACTCATTTTATTACTCAGATTAATCATGCACCCACCTTCAATGTATCTGCTGGCCTATCAATTCCATCCTGCCTGTTGTGCCATTTCTGATTTATTTTTTTTTTTTTTAATATTCTCAGTAAAATGCTGTGTTATTGCTTTCCAAAACTGACTGCATACATGGGTTGATCTCATCATTAATATGCTCTGACTTTGGCTATGTGTGCACAGCTTATTTCTAAACAAAAGATTCTAAGCCAGTCATGTCCACATGTCACAGGAGGAAGATGCCTTGACTGTGACCCAGATGACTTGTGCTTGTTTAGCATAATGGACAGTGGAGGGGATCGGTTGGGGAGGATAGGTGTCAGTGGCTGCTGTCTGCTCACCTGTCCTGAGATGAAGGGGGCAGCTCTGGCTCATCACTTAGGTAACACCTAGGTAGAGCCCTAGGTATTGCACCTGTGGAGCACAGGCCTGCAGGGTACATGCAGGGTACATTAAGTGGTGTTATGCACATATGAATCCCTGAAAATAGTATGTTTCTGAAGACATACATGATTTCCTGATGTAGGCAGTGATTGTGGAGCTCAAAGTAGCTGCCAAGGCATTTAGGAGCTCCTGGAGAGATCCACCTGACGTAATGAATAACATGCTCCCTACCACCTGACCCTGACTTCTTGGGAGATAGAAGATTAGTAAGCTCAACCTAGGGAACAAAAGGGTCAGCTATCTCTCACACACGGGACTGGATTTGTCCATTCTCTGCCTTGAACATGGAAGCTGGTGAGCTCTATGGCAGGGAACAAATGGGTTATAGGATCCCCATGCAGTTGGGGGGGTGCTCAGTGTGACCTGGAAAGTGGGGCTTGGTGGACTTGACCTGGGAGCTGAGTCCTAGTCCCTCAGAAAGAGTGTATGGGTCGGTTTACTGTAAATGTAGAAAATACTGGGTTGGTCAAATAGACTAAAAAAAAAAAAAAAAAAACAGAAAGAAAAAACATTGCAAACCAAGGAAAGTTTTTAATATGATATTTACCTGTCTGAACTGCAAGAAGAGCATAATGTCCTGGGTGCATGTCTCCATAAGCATGTGCAAAGTAGTGTCCAGATAGTTCTCACTACACTTGCGAAGATATAAATTTGATGATGTTCAACATGTCATTTTTTTATTCCCATATGTTAAACTCTGGTTGCTCTTTTTATAAGAAATCAATATCAGTGCATTTACTATTTCAAGGCTGGCAGAATTTCAGACAGTTTTGCATTGTCTTTTTTCTTTTTGATTTTGCAGCCATGTAGGTAGTTTATATATAAATATATATACATTTATAAGGTGGGGATGATCATCCCCCACTTGAAGTAGCAGGAGGGCTTGACTCCTGCAAAAATGCTTCTTAGCACTTTTCTTTAAGATGAAACTTTGACTGCTTTCTTTTTTCCATGTGAGTTTTCATCTAGTTAAGCCTTGATCATAGATCATAGTATCATAGATAAGTACTAGGCTAGCTGCCCTTGTGGGCCATTTATGCCTAGCCAATATCCCTGAAATGTGAGAATCAAACCCTGTACCCTGTGTTTGTGAGGTAAACACCGTAATAATTATGCCTTTCCACCCCTAGGAATGGCTTAGAAGCTCCAATCTCCATTTGCAAGAATCAAACCCATCCCATCAATGTTACCACTGACCTGTGTGTTAACTGCATACACCACAGAAATATAGAGATACTCGTGTTTCCCTTCAGAATGCAGAACCACAGAAGAAGTATATAGGTTGTATATAGGTTGTATATAGGGTTTATTTTTGATTTTTTTTTTTTTTGCAATCACTTATATATTAAAAGAGTTCCAGAGCTCTGGTCCAGCAATATCAAATCATCATCACACTGACAGCTTTTGGATCTCTTTACTACAAGTATTACTTTGTCTGATCACCATAATGCTATTACTGGCATATGAATTAAAATAAGATAAATAAGACCAGCACATTGTTTACAAGGACTGCCATGGACAAAGCCTGGCTTGGCATATTCAAGATGCTGTTGAGGCATGGTCAGTTTAACTGTGTGAAGACTGGGTAGTGACATGTCCTTAAT
This sequence comes from Protopterus annectens, assembly GCF_019279795.1. NCBI lineage: Eukaryota > Metazoa > Chordata > Ceratodontiformes > Protopteridae > Protopterus > Protopterus annectens. The sequence continues at coordinate 835,729,814 of NC_056737.1, forward strand.
GTGAATATGACCACTAAGATTGTACAACTCTGATAAGTTGTAATTTGATCAAGTGCGCTTGGAATGAATAACAGGCATGCAGAAGAAAGAGGAGCAATAAAGCTTGATCATGGCAATGTTTGGCATCTCCTGTGGGAAAATTGTTGACCCTATACAGCAGACCAGGTTTACAATGCATCTTATTTTTTATTATGAAGTGAAGATTATTTTTTGGTCCAAAAGGAAACCATAGTATTAAAGAGAGTTAACCATTTTTGAGATGGAAAGGATGTAAGGCCTGAGTATGTGAAAGGTCTTATTGCTGAACACCATGATTTATGATTTTTTTTTCTATCTTGAGCATAAGGTCATTCTTCGTAAATCAGATTTCCACCACCCTGAAAACTCCAGGAAGAATAGATTGTACTTATTTGTTGTAGTACCCAAAGCAGCTATTACTGCATCACCCATATAATGAATCAGAGAAATATTCCTACATGTAAACCAGAGATTGTCCACAAATATAATATAAATAACTGTCCTAAAGTCATACATTAGCATGCCAGGCTTCAGCTTGCACTACTTAGGACAGAACAGATACTGGGCAGATCATCTGATCCTCATCTATGGCAGTGACCTGTATCAGAATGGCCGTAGAAGAAAACATCCTGTCACTTGCCACTGAGAAGCAGCAGCAATACTGGCATGGAGGTGCTCTGGTGACCTTGTAATGGGCATTTCTATAGCTCAAACTGGTACTAGAGGACTTCATATTGGTATCAGAGAACAGTACATGTGTAAACAGATGCTGCACTCTTATGGACTAGCACTGCTATACGTAACATATGCAAGTCTGGCTGTTTGCACAAAAGACCAAAGCTCTGAGCTTTTAATGAGCTGTTTCCTATACATAGGTTGCAGTGTTCGATTCCTTTCGCCTTCATTTACTTCTGTATGAATCTAAGCAAGTCACTTAACCTATAGTGATCCTAAGTCACCCCTGAAAAGGGAGAATTCTGATCAGTGTGCCTGCCTGGTCAATAAATAGGTAAAATAAAAAAAAAATACAAATATAAGGCTTGAGCATGACCTGCTAGTGTCAGGAAATAGTATAAATGAGAAACAGGTTCTCTGTTACCTCATACATGATTTTCTTACAAGTCAGAATGGTAAAAAGTCATACAAGTTACTGATCGATTCTGTGCTATTTGTCAGTGACACTGCAGTAGATCAGAATGGTATCAGCCAACCATACTGTAACATTAGGAAGCAGCACAGCTGCAAACAGAAAATTATAGTGCCAAAGGTAAGATCTTTTCTAAGGCAAATATATGTAGTAATTAGGGAGAGAATGATTGTCACACAGATGGTATGCCCTTTCTTTGCTATCTCTCTAGGCCTGAATGATATCAGAATACTACAGCTACCATCTGGCAGCAGCACAAGTAAAAGAGAGACAGTCTACCATGTTACAGGCCAGACAGGTACTAAAACATGGTCTTTATCCTGGAAAGTTTAACAGCTGTCAGCCAGATGGTGTTCCTGTAATCAGTAACGTTGCTCAAGGTCACAATATGGCAGACCACTGTCAGGGTAAGTATGGCTGCCAGGAAATACTTTGGCCATGTTTAGAGATACTGACTTAGGTTACATGAGAACATCTATGTGCATAAAGTAAAATAGCAACAAAAAATATATGGAAACATCTATGTTTGATGCTCCACCGTTCATTACTGCCACTTTGTTTGTGTCTTTCGGCTTTTCCCGGTTAGGAGTCACCACAGCAGAACTCCAGTCTGCTAATGATTGGTAGTGGATTTTTACATACCAGGTTACCAGCCCTGATGCACAACCTTCAACGAAGGCACACCCCATTCACGTATGCCTCCATACAGAAGACACTCTAACTGAGAAAATTGCTAGTAAAAGGAAAAAATGCATCTGTAAGAGATTCTACACTTGGTGAATATTAACATTAAGGAGTATTTCAGCACACAGAATATTTTCTTTCCACTGGTATTGTTTCTGCTGTACATTTCACATATATCCTGACTGAGATAATATAGCAATCAATACTCACAGGAATCGTTCACATGTATCTTAATTATCTGCAATAATTAATTTTCAAATACTACTGGCAACATAAATACACTTGCTAAGTATGCTATTTTCCCTTCAGTACTGAATTTATCAAATAAGGCTTTTTTCTGAATGATAATGTATATGTTCTCCAGAAAAGACATGTTTATTTTGTTTGTTCTATTGGTTTTTTCCCATTGAATTCTGCTTACATCTTTATTCCCACATTTTATACCTAACAGAGAAATTTCATTCATTCTAAAATATATAACCACGATCTTTACTACGTCACCTAAACCTTTGTCTCTTTATTTAAAGCCATCCCTATCATCTCTAGACACTCATTTTTGTAAATTAATTCTTGTTTCCAAAATTTGTTTTGCAATTATTATAGTATCATCTGCATATGTTAACAGAATTGGAATCCTTAACCCTAGTGGTGTTATATACCCAGCCTCCTTCATTTTGCAATTTATTTCACATACTGTCACATTCAAAACTAATGCAAGGAGTATACAACTCATTGGACATCCCTGTCTTACAACACTGTTCATACGTACCTTGTGGCTTAACCAGCCATTTACAAGTATTTTTACTTTATTATTACCTATAGGCTGACATACATAATTTTCTAACTTTCTCAATTATATTATATTATTTCCCATAAGATTTCATGTCCAGTTTGTGTCAAATGCTGTATTAAGGTCTCCTATTAAGATGTTCGCTTCTTCTTTTCTGTTGAAAATATCATCCACAATTTTTCTATCATTAATAAATCTTGACAACCCTTTCCCTTTATACTATATATATATATATATATATATATATATATATATATATTATCTTCCATAATATTTTCCATTTTAGTTTCAAATCTCTCTTGTATTATTTCCATAAAGACCTTACAATCATTATAATTCAATACTATTGGTCCCCAGTTTTTTAACTGTCTTCTATCTTCTTTCTTTCATATGAATTTAAGTATTCTACTACAGAATTCTATATACATAAAAACTTCATTTAAACATTCATTCAAAATCTGTAAAAAATATTTTTTTGCCAATCTCTTAAATTTTTATACATTTCTTACCCTATTCCATCTGGGCCTGAAGCTCAGTCTATATTTGCTTGTTCTAACACTTTATCTAGCTAATTTAAAGAAACCTTTTCCAGCTCTTTATTCTCTTTTTCTGTTGCCTTTTTTTTACTTTCCATGTTTTTTTCACTGCCTTCTTTTTTTCTTTAAACATTTCTTGTACATATTGTACTACACTATTCATAATGTTTTCCTGAGTTCTTTCTATTACTCCTTTTACATTTTTTATTTCTTGCATTATGCTACCATCTGCCTTTATTGATCTGCTTAAATAACTCAATACTTTTTTTCTTTTTCCTTGTAAAACATATTTGCTTATATAACAATTCTTGTATTTTTCCTGATTTCTTTCATATAATTCTTTTTCTTTGTCAAAGTACTTTCTATCATTATGTTCTAAATTTTCCAATGCATCATTATATGTTCTTTTATTTTTCCTTCACTACCTTTCTTACATCATAAAATATTTTTATATTTTTCCTTTTATATCATCCACGATACAGACCAGTTTTTATAAAATGTTCTCATAGTAATATGATCTTTACATAATTGTATAACAAATTTCTTTCCTTCTTCATTCCATGCTTTTTCATTTATCCATTTTATTCCTTCGCCTGTTTTATATATTCCTTGTTTTCCTTTACCTCTAGCCACATTGCAAGATGATCAGAAAATCATGTTTCAACCACCACCCCTTCTTTTATAATTAAACCTTCTGATACTATAAAATAATCTGTTTTAGTTCTATACATACCCCTTTTGTAAGTCCATGAATTTTTATCTAAAGTTTTAACTTACCATATCTTATAACTTTTAACATTTTTCTTATATAATTTTCTTTCTTATTACGCTTCCCTAGTAAATCACAATTAAAGTCTCCTGTTATCATAATATTCATATTTAATATTACATAGTCTAAAGTCTGATGAATTAAGCGTTTCATTTCTTTACTATTAGTGCACACATATAATGTTATAATCCTATATACCTTTTATTTCCATTTTATATCTACCATGGTTAATCTTTCCATTTTTTCTAAAGTTAATCTAATATCTTTTACTGTATTTCTACAGAATATGGCTATTCCAGAACACCTCTCATTTCCCAAACTGCATTATTTTTCCTGTCCATAGTTTTATTGTTTGCAATATATCCTCATTTAAAAATCTTGTCTTCTAAAATAATTACATAAACATCACATGTACTACACTACTTCAAAAGTCCTATTCTTCTTACTATATTCATAATACTCTTTACATTTACAGAAAGCACTCTAAAATTTTTATTTTCCTTTTTCCTTAGATTCATGGTTTCATAAGTTCATATCTAATTACTAGGCTAGCATTCTTAATAGGCCATTCTAAGCCTAACTAATTTCCTTCTCAAAGGTGAGAATGAAACACCATACCTTGTGTCTGTGAGTCAAATACCTTAATTATTATACCAAGCCACAATCTTTAGCTCTATACATTATTTTTCATCCATTTCCTTTCTTTTACTTTTGTACTGTTTTACCAATATAATTTTTTTCCTTTTATGTCTTATTCATCACTTATTTCAGAGCCTTCTTCTATGTCATCTTTATTATTTTTTCTCATATAATTTTTCTTCTATTTCTACTACTAAAATTTCTTTTCTTTTTCATTTTCTTCTCTTTTTTTTTCCCTACTCATATTTTAATTTTTGCAATCCATCCATAAATGTCTAATTGTGTTACATTTATAACATTTCGTTTAATATTTTTTTGCATCCCATTTCCCCAAAAATATATATTTTTTCTTTTGTCACAGTTACTTATCCAATGTCCTTCTTTTCCACAAAAAAAAAAAAAAAAAAAAGAAAAATATATATGTTTTGGGTTGTCCCCAGTATTTTACAATACCACATATTCCCCTCCACATCTATCATGCTTGATATATGTATATTTTTTCTTTTTAAATTTTTAACACAATATTACAATCCCAGTCACCAGTCCATAAACCCATTTTGTTATAAACATTTGCAATGTCCAGTACTTCTTTATATAAAGCTTTCAAATGTCCTTTCAAAGTTTTTCTTTCTATCTGTGCTCATAATTGTACATGAATCTTCTTTTTTATTTCCCTGTTAAATGCTTTTATCATATCAAAATTCCATGGGTTAAAGTTTTTATTTTTTTCATATTCTCCAAGAAAGTTTTCCATTGAGAAACCAGATTCAAATATAATGTCACAAAATCTCTTTTTTAATAAGAATAAATGCTCTTACCTCATGTGCTTTTATACACAAATAAGCTATTAAATTGTCTTACACTTCATGCTGTCCATTTCTTTATCCTCTTTACTTTGAATCCTTACTGCATACTTTTGTTTTTCATTTTCTTCTGTCTTCTTTTCTCATACCCCACTTTTCTCTTCTTTTACATTCTCTGCATTTTCTTTTCCATCTCACCACTATTCTTCAGGATTACCTGTACATCCTCCTTTTTTATTTTCTCCATAATGTCCCCCAAGGAAACATGTCCTTCACTCTGCACCACCATTTCCTTAAGTAAATCATCCCGCAACCCTCCTTACTGGAGGGTTGTAATTATACAGCCATCATTTGCTGACTCATCTCCATCAAACAGGTTTCTTTGAAATATTTCCTCAGAATCCTGTACACATTCTCTGGCCTTGACATTTGCTTTCTCTTTCATTTCTTTCACCACTCCATCATCTCCTTCTCTCTCCATTTACCTCCCTGTTTCTCTGGGCTACCTCTGCAACTGGAATGGAAACATGAGGTGCTCCTCCAGAATGGGCCCCACTCAAAACAGTTATGAGTAAGGGAAGTTCCATGATGCCCTGCCCAAATTTTCCTACTACTGTAAATACAAACTCAAGTAAGTATGAAAAGAGGCTACTAGCCTAGTGGGACTAATCTGGTCAACAAAAGATAAATAAATAAATTACATCTGTAAGGCACAAAGTAACCACCCATGGCTATAATTCTTTTCTTTGTGTGTATAAATGAATGTCAACCATATATGGTACAATCAACTAGTGTGTTATGCTTGCACTGCAACACATACATTACTGTGATTTTCCATTCAGAAAAGGCAAATGTTAATATTGCACACATTCACTATTCCCTTAATTGGAAACTGTAATTTTTTTCTGGATATCTATAAGGAACTTTGTGTACTTTCACACTTAAAGTATCTATATATAATATATGCATTTATTACAAATTCATACCTGAAAATGGACCATTGTGGCTCAGATAACTGCCCTAAATACACAAATAAAACAGGTGTAACAGAATAAATTTGTATAACGAATTTAAATAGTTCTGGAGAACTGAATTGCTGATAAAATATTATGCAAGACTGAAGAACAGGGTATATAAACATATGCAGCTTTGGTAAAATAATATGTGTTTACTTCATATCAGCTGAAAGTGCTAAATTGATGCTAGTGGTGATGTATCTGACTTAGGCTACACATGCACAGTACATTACCAAGTAAAACTCTAAGCCAAGTATAGGATTTAGTGTGACATTTACCTGTTCTAAGTACAAGGAGAATACACCGTTCAGAATGAGTGAATGCATACACATGCACACAGTAGCATGCAAATGTCACACTTCTTTCCACCTACTTTAATTACTCTCTGGGTGGAAGTAAGTATACTTAATAACACACTATATACTTATAAATAAATATTCCAATTTATTCTTCTGTACAATTTAAATTCCCCAGGAAGATGGTCTAAGGTATTCAAGATAGCATCCATTAGGCCTCATTTGGTAGCAGTCATGGCTACAAATGGTATATTTTGGGACTCAACTTGCAGAGGGCATTATTCTATTAGGTAATTGGGACCCTTTGAAACATCCATTGTTGCCATCCATCTATGTGGAGTTCAGGTGGGTGCCAATGTTTAGTGATCTTCAGGTGGAATTTGTCAGATGACCGAGGGTATGCATTAAACCATCCATCATTTTTTCATGGTCATCTGTCTTCCTAGGGGCATGGAGATAGTCATCCGTTGTTTCTGGATTAAGGTCATGGTTATGTATCCCACCTTCTCTGGGAAATGGTTAGGCCATTGATTTGGATGGCAGTGTATGGCTGTTAATTTGTTATGTCATTAAAGCTTTCTCATCTAGTAGATGGTAAGAAGATGTTATGCTGACTGGCATATTTAATTTTATCTACATATCATCTTAAGATGCCATTTTTAACACAAAGTCTGTATATCAGTGGTCCAAATCTGGGAGCAATTTGACCAGGTTGACAATGAGGCCATTGTTCAAGTTTCTTGTTATGTACTGTTCTTTGAACATTTGACTTCATTAAATCTAATGTAATTTTTCTTTTTCCCCAAGGCTTCTTTATTGTAAATTTCACAGTAACATATATATAAGATCTCCTCGGGGGGGGGGGGGGGTGCAGGGATACACCATAAATGTACATAATAAACATTTCAATGAAATATGCTACTATAATAACTTTGTACCATACTTCTATGCAATGATTTAATAATATTGAAATACAGGTCATACACATCTTCCCAACTGCATAATTCTTATCATACCATCTATTGTTGTCAAACCACATCTGAATTCTATAGCCACCCTTTGAACAGATGTTGCAATGCATAGAGTTTACCAGACAAGTAGGGAACGGTAGTAGCTTGCCAGGCCTTATTCCATATTGCACACAGCATGTGTACACCTATGGACAATTTATAGTTGCAAAATTCAACTTCTGCATGTCTTTAGAATGTGGGAGGAAACCAGAGCATCCAGAGAAAACCCATGCACAATCAAGGAGGACATGCAGACTCCACATACCCCAACTGAGAAGTGAATTATACATACAAACTTCTGCATTTTGAGTTCTGCATCAGCTGGAGCCAGCCAGTAGAGAAAAAGTGAAACTGAGCAATAATCCTTACTCTGGGGGATGACCCTCAAAAACAATTCACATTTACCTATTGGGGAGAGGAAAAGGTCAGATTGCTGTCATTAATTCAAGAAGATCACTTTGCTAAATATCTATGAAAGAGCATACGTGAGATCTTTCTCTTCCTTTCTCTCAAGTCCATTCATTATTTTACTAACATCTTCAGTGTCATGACTTACTTCTTGTTTCCACTATCAAGTTTCTGTTTTCTTTCCCACTGTAATTAAAAAAGAGCATCTTCAATTGATTTTTATTTAGCCCTTCCACAATGACCATTCCCAATATGAACATAATTTTTATAAGGTGTACATCTGCTAAAAACAGACCATCAAATAAATGTTGTGTTTGGACCTGAGCAGCCTTAGGCAGTCTTAAAATACATGAAACTATGAGCCTATATTATTTCCACTGTATCTCCAACATCTCTCTTATGTATGAGGGGGCATATGCTATATACAAGCTGGGAAAACAAATGCCATTAATGAGCTGATGTACTGAAGTATCTGAAAAGGCACTTCCAGCCAAAGATTTTGAACTTTCTATCCTTGGTTGTATACCTCAGCAGTATGCATACTTTATCACATAGGGATTGTCCTACCTCTCCTAAACGCTGAGACCAGCCTGTCTACATTCATCCACAAGACCTTACCATAAATCATAGGTATACCTAACTGTTCTACTTATAAGTCTAGTTATTGCATGGTTCTTCTGTCTGACTTGTAATAATATTTGAGTGATTCAGATTGGGGGACTCATGGCAATTCATATGTTTTAATTTTACCAGAGAAAGCAGACCACAATACTCTAATTACCACCTATCATGGCAGTATTAGATTCCCTTACCCTGATCCCACATCCTTCAAACACCTCCCTGCCTTGAGATGATTCCAGTAAATCATATGAGATTTATAGGTCCTGCAGGTATGCTGTGCCAACATATTTTCATAGTAGAGCTATAGTTCCAGAAAATGCAAAAGCCTAGTCTGTGGTTTACTCATTGCCAGTGATAAGGTAGGGTAGGATATTATTATGTCCTTCCAAGTAGTAGCAATACTCTAGGCCTACATCAGATACAGTAATTTCAGTTGAGAGACCTCAAAGTATGCCTGTGGATCAGGTACTTTGAGATCTCTCCATATCTCTTCTCACTGTCATCTTTTCTCATGCCACCTGCATCTTTGTGCCATCTCACAGGAAGTCTTAAGATTCTTAACAGCTCTTATAAATGCCTTCAGATGGACAAGGGTGAAAGACTGGTAAGCATCTAACATCAAAAGGTAAAACAAAGAAGTTCACAGCTTGTACCCAGTGATCTAAAACTAGTGGAATCATATTCCACGTTTGTATACTTTCCTTGATTATGACCAGGGCACTCATTTAGGCTCTATGGTGATTGAGCTATGGTAGTCCAAAAGTATATATCCAAGTATTTAAAAATTTGGTCCTTCCATGGGTGGAGCAATACGCTTTGTTCTTCTTTAAGGGACAGTAACTGATGTCAATTTATTTAAAGTCTTTTATATGAAGATAATATGAAGAGTTTCTGTTGTGAAAAATAAGAAAATGTTCCTCTTTTGGATCCTCTACTATGATTTCTAAAGGTCGGTGCTATGATTTTTAATGCTCAGAGGGTGAACAGAATGATCAGCATGACTGCAGTGCTTGGTTCTCTTGAACTCAATGTCATAAGAATATGGTCCTAGAAAAAGTGATGATCATTGCAGGTACCCGTTTCCTTGCATGATAAAAACAAATCAGGACCTGGTGATCTGTAATCAATGTGAACCTTCACTTATACTAAAACTGGTCTCACTGATTTACTCCACAGACCAGACTAAGGACTTTTGTATCATTTTGAGCATAGCTATGATTACCCTTTCATAAAGATCTTGAAAGAAATGCAGTGGGCCTCTTCATGCCATATGTAAACTTAGGAGAAAGCATGCCATCCATCCACAGCCCCTTTTCCCATTTTACACATGGGGTCAGAGCATCCCTTTAACAATGAAAATCATCTAGAGGCAAGGTTTACACCACCGGTTAGTTCTTCCACACCAAACACTCATACGCACACTCACATTTATGTCCACTTTAAAGTGTCCAATCCAATGTGGGAGGAAACCAAAGCAACCAGAGGAAACCCACACAATCACAGGGAGGATAAGCAGACAACACAGAAGGCACCCCAGCTGAGAATCGAATCAGGGAACCTCTTGCTGTGAGGCAACAACACTATCCACTGTGCCGCTGCTACTAGTCCCATAAAAGAAAGCATCTTATACCAGTCTAATAAGCATGGAAGGATCAAAGAGTACCAACATTTTGATGTTTTCACTTCCCAGATCACATCAATGTCGAGCTTAGAGTTTGACATCCATTTCTACTTTGACCTGACCTTATAGCAATGCATTCAGTAGATAAAGAACCACTGAATGCTTTCACATGATTTTATGGCAGTAGTTTATCATTCCTAAGTATGACCTCAGCTGAAACTTGGTAAGACTTAGAAGCATCCATTGTTATTCAGGTTGCACTAAAGTTTCACTCTTTCAGTAAGTCAACCAGCCTAGCCTTCTGCAACAGCTGAAAAGTGTTAATGCTTTGCTACATCCATTGTTATTAAGATGATAGTAAAGGTCCACTCTTTCAGTTAAGTCGCAGCAACATTAAGATTAATACAATTAGTAAAAAGGTCACACAAACAAACCAGTCAGTAAAAACCAAAGAAAAATCTAGCCAAGCTAGAGTTTTCACTGTGTTATTCCTTAAACCTCTTGTATTACAGGCACATGGGATATATGCAAATGACCCCTTAAGGACATCTGATGTTTCAGCTATATAGCAGTTCTGAATGCCCATGACTTTTTTTTTTTAAGTCTGTTATCAACAAATTTAGGTCAATAAAGCCAAACCCCACTAGCTATGGACATGCATGTTTCAAAAGAAAAAAGTCATGGGCAGGGTATTCAGAACTGCCATATAGCTGAAACACCTGATGGCCTTAAGGAGTTCTTTGCATATATCCCATGTGCCTCTAATACAAGAGGTTTAAGGAATCACAAAGTGGAAACTCCAGCTTGGCTAGATTTTTCTTTATTTTTAAACATTAAAATTAATCACACTTCCTGCTTGGCTGCCCACCGATTGTCTGTATTATGTTGATTATTTAACCTACTTTTTCCCCCTTTTTAATAATAAATTAGTTTTGTATTTAAAGAATAACATTGTAATCCTTGTAAATTCCATCTGCCTAAATTCACAGTTTTAAATACTCATTTTATTACTCAGATTACTCATGCACCCACCTTCAATGTATCTCCTGGTCTAACAGTTCCATCCTGCCTGTTGTGCCATTTTTGATTATTTTTTTTTTAATTCTCAGTAAAATACTGGGTTATTGCTTTCCAAAACTTACTGTGTACATGGCTTGATCTCATCACCAATATGCACTGACTTTGGCTATGTGTGCCAGCTTATTAATAAACAACAAAATATTCTAAGCCAGCCATGTCCACATGTCACAGGAGGAAGATGCCATGACTGTAACCCAGCTGACCTGTGCTTGATTAATGGAATGAGCAATGGAGGGGGTGGGTTGAGGAGGATAGGAGTTAGTGGTCACTGTTCTCTCACTCGTCCTGGGATGAGGGAGGCAGCTCTGACTCATCACTTGGGTAACACCTAGGTAGAGCTCTAGGTATTGCACCTGTGGAGCACAGGCTTGCAAGTTACACGCTATCAGGTGATGTTATGCAGATAACAAGCCCTGAGAATAGCATGTGTATGAAGACACACACATCTCCCTGATATAGGCAACGATTGTGGAGCTCAGGCTAGCTGCCAAAGGGGTCAGGAGCTCCTGGGGGAGATCCACCCAACCTAATGAATAACCTACTCCCTAGCACCTGACCTTCACCTCTCAGAAGATAGAAGGTTGGTGAGCTCAAACTGGGGAATAAATGGGACAGTTGGCTAACACTTCAGGGATAAATGCTCATAGGACCCTCACCCAGCTAGGGGCCCAGTGTGACCTAGGATGTAGGGAATGGTGGGCTTGTCATAAGGTCTGCATCCTAGTCACTCAGAAGGAATGTATGGACCAATTTGGTGCAGGTATTGTAGATACCAGATTGATTGAATGGACTGAAAAAAAAACACAAAGAAAAATAAGATAAAATACACAGCAAGTCATGGAAAGATTTTAATATGACATTTACTTATTTGAAGTGCAAGAATAGAATGCCTTCCTGGTTGCATGCCTGCATAAGGATGTACAAAGTAGCATCTGTACTATCTTCACTCCCCTTGGGCAAACACAAACTGGATGAAGTTTGACTTGTCATTTTTCATTCCCAAATTTGAACTCTGGTTCCATTTTCAATAAGAAATCACTGTCAGTACAATCACTGTTTGTAGGCTGGCAGAGATAAGGACAGTTTGCGGTTTTGTTTTCCTTTCTGATTTTGCAGCCATGGAGTGTATGTATATATATATATATATATATATATATATATATATATATATATATATATATACACACATGCACACACACACACACACACACACACACACACACACACACACACACACACACACACACACACACACATTTTATATTTATATATATATATATATATATATATGTGTGTGTGTGTGTGTGTGTGTGTGTGTATATATATATATATATATATATATATATATATATATATATATATATGGGTCTACGTGATAACATCGACATACCAAAACACCGACAACGAAATAACCAACACGAAAAAAATGAAAAAAAAAAGTTCAAAAACACGAAACTTCACATGCCCGACAAACCAAAATCCCGACAATCAACAAAACAAATACCTTTCCCTAAAAACACACACACAACACAAGCGCACCAAAAACCTTACAAACCTACACTAAACCTTATATACACAACTATCTATGCACTTACCTTAACCCAAACCCTAACCCTAAGGTCCGTCACTTACCTTACCCGCATCCTAACCCTAACTCACTTAATCCTCCCCTAACCCTCAAATCCGTCACTATCGCACACTTACCTTACCCGCGCCCTAACCTTAACTCATTTAACCCACCCCTAAACCTAAAGTCCGTCACTATCACACACTTACCTGACCCGTACCCTACCCTAACATCCATCACTATCACACACTTACCTTACACACACCCTTACCTTAACGGCCGTCCCTATCGCACACTTACCTTAACATGTCGGTGTTCTCAGCGTCGGGATTCTCAACTGTCGGTCTTCTCCATTGTCGATCTTCCGGTGTCGGTGTTCTCGTTGTCAGCGATCTGCGATTTTGGCGTTTTCAGGTAGACCTATATATATATATATATATATATATATATATATATATATATATACACACACACACACACACACACACAGACACACACACACACAGGGTGGGGGAATCCTTCCCCATATGGTAGAACAGGAGGGCTTAATCCCTGCAACATGTGCTTAACTTTTCATCAAGCTGAAGCTTTGTCTTTTTTTCCATTTGAGCCTTGAACTAGCAGAGTACTGATGAAATATAGGGGAAGAATATAAATGGTATAAACAATTTGAAACATGTTTTTTTGAAATCCCTTAAATACTACTAAAAATAATGAGTTCCAGAGTTGTGGCTCAGCCATATCAAATTCTTATCATGTCGAGAGCTTTTGGATCTCTTTATCAGAAGTAATACTTTGCCTAGTCACCATAATGCTCATGCTAGCATATGAATTAAAATTAGATAAACTAGGCTATCATAAACAATGTTCCCAGTAGTTAAAATGGTACAAAGTCTCACATGATACTGTCAGGCAGTGGCACAGACGTCTGCTATCTTTTGTTTTATCAATGACACTGCAGTAGGTCAGAACAGTACAAGTCATACTGTAACATTAGGAGGCAGCACAGCTGCTAACAGGAAATGATAGTGCCAAAGGTCAGATCTTTTCTAAAGCACTACACGTTGTCATTAGTGGCAGCACAATTGTCACACAGATGTTCTTCCATTTCTTTGACATTTTCCTGTATTTTAATAACATCAGAACACTATGTTACCATCTGCCGGCAGCCCAACTATAAGAAAGACAATTTAACATGTTATAGGTGAGATATGTACTAAAGCACTAGATCCTTACCCTGGGCAGTACAGCATTTGTCACACAGATGGTTTGCCTGCAATCAATAAGGTTGCCCTAGGTCATAATATGGCAGAGCACTACACACGATTATCAGAGTAAATGTAACTGCAAAGCAATGCTTTGGCCATGTTTACAGGTACATAATTAGGTTAAATAACAACATCTATGGGACATAAAGTAAAATATCAACAAAACAAACATGAGAACTTCTAAGTCTGCTGCTCTGCCTTCATTACTGATGGCACTGCTAGTAAAAGAGAATAATGCATCGGTAAGAGAACCACTTTGCAGTCAGTATCTACAAACATTAAGGAGTATTTCAGCACCCAGAATATTTTCTTATCACTTGTATTGTTGAAAGGTAGAAGCAGGATCGGCCTTAGGTCAACTGGTGCTCTAGGCAAAAGGACTCCATGGAGCCCCCCACCACACTAGCTGGTGCCCCCATCCTGATTTACCTACACCAGATAAATACTGGAAAAGTGCTCCTGCTAGAGCGGCGCCCTAGGCAGCCACCTAGTTGGCCTATGCCTAAGGCCAGCTATGGGTAGAAGGATCAAAATATTAGATCTCAGCCTTAACCTCCAATTATTAAAGTCATAGTACTGGTCTTTGCAATCATAGTGCTGGTCTTTACAATCATAGTGCTGGTCTTTAAAATCATAGCAGAGGGTTAGAAAGAGGACCACTTCTATATTTTTCACAATTAGAAAAGCTTTATTTACTAAACCCTATCTAGTTTGTGGCAGTGATTTTTTGTATAAAGTTAGTTCATGTATTTAATACAGTGTGTGCCAATAAATAGGTCTGACTTTATAATGAGCAGTATAAGTCATGAAGGAGCAAGACTAAATCTGAGGGTCAAAATCATAGTGCTATTGCCTCATCATAGCAGTTGAGATGTATGCATCTCAGGAATGATGGTTTTAGTATACTCAGCCACAACACAGATGGGTGGTTGCTGTTGTTAATCACATATATAACCAATGAAATGGAATGCACCTAAAAATAAAAAAATGAAACATATTTTTGCAGGGGGGGGGGTGAGTGTTTTTGCACCCTGTAAGTTCAGAAGCTGTGCACCAGTACCCTGACATTTACATATATGTTTTCCCATTCCAAATTTGTCCCACTTTGGAGAAACATGAATTCTGTTTTGTACTAATAAGTATAGTTAACTATGAGCTCAAAGTTGGTGCTTCGCAATTATTGTGCAGAACCAGAATACCATGTGCTTCAGATGTGCAGTCCGCACAGACAGCAGTGAGACTGCCCAGGGTCAGAATGGTGCCAGAGTACTACACAGGACCAAAAGGCAGTATCGCAGGTGACAGTCAGATGCTCTGTCCCTCATCAGAGTTAATGTCATAAGTCGAAGAGGTACCAGTGTGCTGCATGTAACCATCAAGTAGTAATACATTCATTTAGCAGAAGTTCTGCCCTTCATTCCTGACATTGTTCTGTGTAAGAATGGTGTTGGAGCAATACATTTTCATCCCCCATCACCAGTCACACAGCTATTGATTAGAACTTTTCCAGCTCACTGTACGCTACACTCTTAAAGTAGCAGAGATGTCAGAGCAATGCACTGCTTCCTTATCAGTAGATATGTAGGACAGAATGGTATTAGGGGATTATCTACTGTCATAAGGGGATATACAGCTATCAGTGGCATTGCTATATGACATGGTACTTCCAAAACACTACATACCTGCCTCCATCATGAAGCAGCACATCTCTCAGTTTTGCCCTCTTCTCATTATTATTGTCATCAATAAGTTCACTACCAGACAGCATGTGTGGCAAACTGTTTCTTAACATGCCACAATGAGATTTTACACCTACTATGAAAATCACATTTCAGCTATACATAAGCAGTTTTGATACTTTATGAAAGGTCAGCATAAAACAACAGTATGAAATGCTAAACTGCATCTTCTGAAATCAGCCACACTCACGACCATGTATTTGTCCTTAGTAATGCGGTTTTCTGGAGAGAAACAAACTCACTGCTGTAGATGCTGTCACAGTATCTGAAGAGATATACTAATGTTGAAAGTCATGGGTTTAGCAAGGCAAAAGACAAATTCACAATAGCATTCATTTTTTTAAATATACTGTTTTTATTTTGTGTAGTGAAGTATAATAAAATTAAACACTATTATATATGGGTTGGAGACAGTGGCATTGACAAAAAGGCAGGAGTGTGAGCTGGATGTGGCAGAGTTAAAGATGTTAAGATTTGCACTGGGTGTGATGAGGGTGGACAGGATTAGGAATAAGCATATTAGAGGGTCAGCCCAGGTTGGAAGGTTTGGAGATAAAGCCAGAGAGGCAAGATTACGTTTGTTTGGACATGTGCTGAGGAGGGATGCTGAGTATATTGGGAAAAAGATGCTAAGGATGAAGCTACTAGGTAACAGGAAAAGAGGAAGGCCTAAGATAAGGTTTATGGATGTAGTGAGAGAGGACATGCAGGTGGTTGGTGTGACACAGCAAGATGCAGAGGACAGGAAGAAATGGAAACAGGTGATCCGCTGTGGCAACCCCTAATGGGAACAGCCGAAAAAAGATGATGATTTACCATGTTTTTATTTTAAGCTATATAGATTGTGAAATGGCTTTTTTCTTCCAGAGATACCGGATGGGCACAATTATTCTTGTTTTTGCTTAGTCATATTTTTTGCAACGTTAAAAAGGTATGTTGTTCAAAAGCATGCAGAATATAAAATGGGGTCATTATGAATATTGTTGCAGAAATTGGTGTGCAGTTCCACATACCCTAGCTATCCTGCAGCTAGCAATGCACAGCCTTCCATTCCCCCAATTTCTTGTGATTTTTCTATTTTTTATCTCACTGCTGAAAGTGTACTGCTCACCTGAAGTTACAGACCAGGAACTCTCTGTAGCCCATGAACATAACCTTGACAGCAGAATTACTCAGTTCTCTGTTTTGTTTCCTGAAATGGAAGATGTTTTTGCATTTTCTCTTTACTTTGGCTATGCAATGCAAAATGAAAGCTGCCCATCATTGAATAATGTGTGGTTATTAGGGGTGGGCTTTGAATTTTTCTCTGCATGATTTTACAAAGGGCAGATAAAGAGGAATACAATTAATGAAAATATTTAATATGTAAAAATAATTAAAATATTGAAGTTGAGCACACTTTGCATTTGAAAAAAAAAAGACTCAGACATTTGCAATTTTCAAAACTTATTTCTAGATTTATATTCAGTATCATACTTCTCAACATCATAGAGCAAGAAATCTGGTCAAAGCCATAAATAATGGGGGGACATAGGCCCAAAAATAGTGACAATTTTTAAATATTGTTCTTACAAACACAAAAAGTTGATAGAATAACAGATTTTACATTAGCATGTATTTTCTGAAGGGTATGATGCCTGTCATTATTTTTTGACTTAAATTCTCAAAATTTTGCCAGCAATTTGCCAGAAAACCAAAATTCAATGTGGAACAGATCAAAAATATGAGGCATAAATCTGGACATTCTGTGAAAATCTGTACAGTTGAGAGATATGTTCAGTATCCATGTAATTAATGTGAGAATTATTCACTTGGAAATTCTGACAATATGTTTTAGTATACCCGAAATGTGACTTCAATGAGCCTATGTAAAATATACTTTGGGTTAGAGTCTGGATAGTTTCTCAGTCTGTATTTACAGATGTAGTGATGCATTTCTACAAGATAATACAATTGCAAAAGTCAATCTTTATGTGGAATTACTGAACTGACAACTGAAGGCTTGATTTACTACTGTATGTCAGCCTAGGCAGACACACAGTTTGTCCTTCAATTCTGAGCCTAAGTGACCATTAGTCAGACTGCGCCATAAATTTCATTCCAACTTGAATTTTTACATGTACAACCAGTCCCCTTTGAGCATAATGACCAACAAGCCTTCCCAGTTACTACTCAACACTAATTACTGGGTCTTTGAAATCAGGGATTTTGCTTCAACTTATCCTACTAAAACCCTTCCTTATGCCCAGTGATCGTACATGGTTCAGATCTGAGACTACCAGGAACCACAGATAATTGCTTTTCTCATTACTTAAAAATGTTTGTGATCAGAACTGTGACTGCTGCTGGTGCTGCTTCTGTGTATGTCTGGAGTAAATTAAAACCTTCCTTCAAGCATAAGCATTTTCCACCACCATTCAGGTCACTACAACATTCTGACTTTACAAACTGAATTACATAGCTGTGAAGAGGGTCTTAAAAGATCCCAGTCATATGATCAGTTAAAGATGTCTGTGATCAGCATTACTTTGAAAATGATTCCCCAAGTTGCTTATGGTAAGAGCTCCAATTCTATAGTTTAGCTACTCCAGCCCCATCTACTCTTGATTCCCCACCATCTTCTAGCCACTTCCCTGTTATAGTATTGCCATCATCTGTTATAGCCTGCCAACTTTCTCTTTAATGCCTTTCCTCATTATCCCTCTCTGGTCTTTCATCTTATCTTACTCCTTCAGATTGTCTTTACATCAACCAGCTAAATGTCTTCCTCCCCTTTCTGCCCCTCTTGTTCTGCTCTGTAAAATCTCTAACCATGGTTTCCAACGTCTCCATATACTCCCTTGCCATCCCCTTCATTGAGTTCTCCCTCTAGCCTCTTATGCTTCCTTTCCCCATCTTCATCCTCATCACCACATGCATGTGGGTTAGTATACACTTATCTTTGATTTACACCCTCACTACCAGCTCTCCAGTGCAATTAGCCTCCAGAAACCAATCCATATGGCTTGCCTGCTTCCTCTATTTTCTGCTAAATATTCACTTTTGCACATTCATTTCATACTCTTGAATTGGTCACCCTCCATCCTTATCTGTCCTGCTCACTTATTTCCCCTCTCCTATACCAGCTACATTAAAGTCCCCACCATCATTATTGTTCTCATTCACCCCCCCCAAAAATAAAAATAATTTCCATATCTTCAAAAAACAGCTTGTAAACTTTTGCTCATTCACATTAAGGCCATAAAAAGAAGCCATTATCACCCTTTCCTAACTATTTCTTCAACCAAAGCTAGTCCTCCTTTCTGTATAAGTTAGACACCACCTCCTCTCACCTCCTCTTGTCTCCTTCCACATATCTAAATAAGTACTAATGGGTTTCCGTATCTCGTTTTCCTTAACCTATGATTCCTGCAGAATTTATTTTCCTACCTCTTACCTGCTTGGAGTTTCCTTATCTTATTTTAGTTTCCTGTAATGTTACTCTTCTTGCCAGCTGTCTGCTTTGAATGTCATCTCACATTCCTTAACCTTAGACTCTTACAATATTTCTCCTCATGCCATCCCTCTGTTCAGCATTTCCATCATTTGACCTTTTTGACATGGATTATTGAACCTCCTCAAATTCCAAATGACAGAAGTTATCCCTCTACCGACCCTCCTATGCCTGTATCCTACCTAATGCTGATGTGGCCTTCCTCAGCTCCCTGCTTGCATTATCAGTCTCATCCTGAACATTTAAGCTAAGGCCCTTAGGAAATTGCTGTGTCAATGCTCTTATCACCAAGAATGCAGGAGAGATTGGTACCTGCTCTTGTTTTTGCTACTGACAACCACCCTATGTCCCTGGTCCTTCATGCTATTTCTTTGTCCTAGGACTCTGTACTGAGAAACTAATGTCCCCATTTATATCAGTACTCTACTCAGTCTGTTATGTCCTTTTTCAGTTGTACGCTCAGCTACCCCTCCCTCATTGCTAAATGCAGCTTCTCATGTTTCACAACCAACACTCCACACCTCCCCTAACTTATGACCTTTATAATACTCTTAGATATCATATCAGCCTTCCAACCTCTTAGTCTCTCCTCTACCTATATTTCTTTGTACAGCTGGAATAAGTAACTTCCATTTGCCAGACAATGAGGACCCTTCCCCTGAAGATTAACAGAGGTTAACTCTTCACAGCCCAACACTAGACTCCCTTCCTATACAGTTATGCCCCAACAGCACCACAGTCATTATTTTATCTCACCTTGTTCCATTACCTTGACTACCCACCAGGACATAATATACCTGACCTGAATACTCCTTGTGTGTCCATGCTCAGAGTCCACTTTACCCTCACAATGTTATAAGTAGAGTATTTACATGACCTTCTGACACCCCAGTAGCACACATACCATAATGCTTAACATAATGTACAATGGCATGCAAAAGGACCCCCTGGATATTTAATTAATAATTAGGGCATAGCATATCATCCACTGTCAAACTTCCATTATGCTCCCCCATTAGATTCTATAGCTCAAACCTATGGAAAACAACACAAGTAAATAGTGAGCCTCCGAAAATACCTCCTTGGGGCACCTTAAAGCATGTGCCCTTTCCACCCATGTCAACAAGTGCATTCATTCATTTCTTTCCCTCCTTCTGAAAAGCCCCTCCAGAATCCTGGCTATATTAAACAAAGCTCAAGCACAGTCCTAGTTTTGCCTTTAAGTACCCAAAGGTGGGTGTCACCTCTCTTTCTTACTCTTTAGTCCTCTTCCAACAGGCTATCACCTTCATCTCCCTCTTACAGCAACTTTCATCATAAACATATCACAGTTCTTTTTCTACACTGTTCTTTTTCTTTGTGCTCACGTATAAATACATGAAAGGACACAAAGACAGTTGTAACACGTACTCCACATACAAATACCTTCCCATTCATTCTTGCCTGAAGATGAGATCTTTGCATAATGATGTGCTATTCATCACAGCTATGATTATGGTTTCCTCTGCTCTCCTTTCATGCCAGCAGTCTGAGCCCCTTATTCCCCAACTTCCTTGGCTTCCTTATTTTTCTCCATTTTCTCTGTCTCTCTCTCTCCATCTTTAACCAAGGTGTTTTAATGTTCATCTAAAAGTCACCTTTCCTCTAATTCTCCCTGTTCTGTACTTTTCTTTGTTTCAACCCAGACACCATACTATCACTTGGTGGGGGGGGGGGGTTTCCTGCTGCAGATTAATTTCACTCTATGATATCCTTCACCATTCCTTCTTGCTTCTACTGTTTTCCTTTCCTTTCTTTCTCTTACGCTTTCCTTTTCAGAGAAATTTGCATATCATTGGCTAGTTAGAATATGTTAATCTGCAGTTCCATTACCTTTTTTGGCAAGGTCACATCAACTATTTCTCATAATACCTAAATTCTTCGAGTAAGAACAATTCCCATTTGTACCCCCCTTTCCAGATAATTGCAAAGCAATCTGGGCATACAGTCCATACCGTTGCCCCCACATGCTGTATCTGCTATATAATGTGATGTGAATGTAAACTTGAAACCTCCTTTGCACGTATCAAGCAAAGCCCCTGATAACTTTCACTGTGTGGACCTGAATAGTTAGCCTTCCTCGTTGTTCTCTCTCCAGTACCCAGTTGTTCACTTTGTGATCATGGAATCCACAAATTATATCTCTCTGGTAGTCCCTGCCTCCCTGCTGCCAGCCAATTCTATGGGCTCAATCCAGCTTCATCTTTAGCTGCACTGGCCTCCTCAGAGCAGTGGCAAGTTCCACTTTTAATGTATTTATTAAGTCTAGGCTGCTAAATGACTTAGACTGCAAATCAAAGAGCAGGTTCTTTCTCCTCATTTGATTCTTCATTCCTTCATTTTAAATTTTATTAGTTCAACTTTCTTTTTTAAGTCATCTTTTTTATTGTGGACAACCACCACCATAGCTAGCATCCTCATTTCATCTCTGGCCCAAGCAACCCCATCATTCATGTTTTAGATGCCCATCATGGCAATAAACTTGCCTTCCTGTATGTGTGAGACTTCCCCCATGCCAGCACAGTTTCTTATCACACATCTCTGACCACTCCCTCTACAGTTCCTCTAACTTCGGGCCTCTTTTATGAGATAGATAGATAGATAGATAGATAGATAGATAGATAGATAGATAGATAGATAGATAAAGTAAATAAAGTACCCTGACCAGGAATGGAATGGATAGTTTTGATATTCTTCATCCTCAGGGCAGTGAAATACAGATTCACTTCATGTGACCTTACTTGCCTACTATCCAATGTTGAATCTGATGTATTTCACAAATCATGCATGTAACTGTGAAAGTCAGGGATTCTGTAGAAACTCTGCTACTGACATAGGAAGAATGTATGTTTTTAAAGGAACTTACTAATGCGTAATATACACACACACATAAATATATATATATATATATATATATATATATATATATATTTTTTTTTTATATATATATATATATATATATATATATATATATATTATATCGTTTAACTATGGCAGGGTTGCCACCTGACCGTATGAACACTGGCTCTAGATGATTGTTACTGTTAAAGTGACACACTGACCCCATGTGCAAAAATGGGAAGAGGGGTTGTGGGTGTATGTTTGTATATGTATATATATATATATATATATATATATATATATATATACACACACACACAAACACACACACACACACACACACACACACACACACACACACACACACACACACACACATATATATAATACATACACACATTGTGTGTATATATATATATATATATATATATATATATATATATATTATATATATATATATATATATATATATATATAAAATGCAAGTCTGCTATCTGAATCTGCCTTTTAAGAATAATGAAATTTCTGTATAATCTCAAAGGATACACAGGTATGCCAAATTAATTAAAAAAAAATAAAAGCCGCTCCAAAGATATTCAAAGATAAATACAGACAAAAGCACCCAGATATGGACAATTTCAGAAAACAAAAAAATAATAAAAGAAAGTGGGAAGTAGAAAAGAGGATTAGTAATGGAGAAATTAAAGAAATAGAAACTGAAGTTATGGATTACCTGCTAAGTGAAGGATTTAGTGTAAAAAATGTAATTCCGATAACATTACAGCATGCTATAATAACAAATCCCCAAATTAAGGAGAAACCAGGGGAGCGGGAAGCATCTGATCAGTTGCTATATGAAGATACTTTGGAACCTTCAGTAGGAAACCAGTACAAAAGTTCAGTTTTAGTTGTTCAGTTTTAGTTGCACAGCAAGGGAAGGAACAGGAAACTGTGGCAGCTCTGACAGAGTCAGTGTTGTGGAGTGATAAGCCAGTGAATTCCCATATGAAAGAGCAATGGATGACACAGGGTGATTTGAAGACAATATGGCACAGGAAGATTTTCTGGAACTTTTTGTAGAAACAGAGAACAAATAATGTCCCCTTAGCTTAGAAGAAAATTATTTAAAGGAAGAATTGCTTGATTTAATAGAGACGGATAGACATATTATGATCAATGACAGAAATAGACTACAGAAAATCAATAAGATCCAAAATGTTAGAAGTTTCATAAAAACAAAAAGTAACTGTGCAGTTAAATTAATAAAAGATAACCTCTTATCACAAGAACACAGGGCAGTAAGCAAAGGAAGGGGAAAAATCAAATGCCTTCATGAAAATATCAAATAAAGAAAACTATAAAGCAATTAAGACAAGAAGTGTCACTGTTACTAGAGTACAGAAGAGGGAACAGATCAATAAAAATACTCAAAATGATAGACATGATAAAACCAATGTGCAGTATCAGAACAGACCAGGATCTATCGTACACTGCTGCAAATAATAAACTAAAGATATCAGCACAGGCAGAAAAACTTAGAAGATATATAGATAAATATAAAAGAAAAGTACAAAATAATCAGTTTACTGATGACCCAAAAAATCTTTATAAAGAATTAGGAAACAGGACAAAAGGAATAGAAACACCACTAGAAAAAGTAGAAATAGACACATTTGTGAGAAATAACTATGGAAATCATGTGGAATATAGCAATGATACTGAATGGATAGAAGAAGTAAAGAAAGAATAAGAAGTTCAAATGTACAGGCTATGAAATATGATGCAGTAACAGACAGAGAACTAGAAACAAAATTAAGAAAAGCTCCTAAAATGGAAAAACCCTGGCCCAGATGCAGTATCTAACTTCCTGCTAAAGGTATTAACATCTTTATATGAAGATTTAGCCATGATTAAGAACTATTTATCTAAACACTCCAAATAGACATCAACCTGGTTAACAACAGGAAAAACAATACTCCTTTTTATTTTTTAAGAGTGAACCTGCAAGGTATCCTAAAGACTATAGACCAGTAACTTGCCTATCAACGATGTATAAACTATAGTCAAGAATTGAAGCCAACAGAGTTTGTAGTCATTTAAACAAAAACTCAATCATGGCAATAGTACAAAAGGGTAACAAAAGAAAAGTCATATGGGGGGGGGGGGGGAGGCAAGATGGTCAACTGATAGCAGCAGTTTTTCAGAGCTCCATGAAGCTAATAGGGTTGGGAGGGTGGCCTAATGGTTAAGGTGTTTGCCTTACAAACACAAGGTGCAGGGTTTGAGTCTCACAAGGGATAATTGGCTAAGCTTAAAATGGCTCTCAAGAGCAGATAGCTTAGTACTAACCTATGAACCTATAAAAAAAAACAGGAAAGAACTTATTTTATTTTAGCAAAAATACTTAGAATTGATAGATGAAAGTATAAACTATATTATTAGTAAGTTTGGTGAACTTAGGAAAGTTGTTTCCTGTCAAATTATAAAGGAGAATATATCATTTGTGGAGATGAGCACTTCGAAGACTTTTCATTCTAACATGGCTTTAAAAAAAGAAATGGAGCTTGTGACATCTGCTCTACAAGAACTCTGACTAAAAATGGATGATTTTAAGGAGAATTTACAAAACCTCAAGGAAAATTGTCAGAATCAAACAGATTCTCTCAAGGAACTTGTACAGCAGCATCAATCCAGAATAACACACTTAGAAGAATCCCTAAATGATCTTGATGGAAGACTGAAGGAAGAAGTAAGCCAAAAAGATTTTCTCATCAAGCAAAACATTTGGCTTCTCAATAAAGTGGATTCTGTGCTTTCAGGATTTCACCATTTAGAGCAAAAAAGGTCAATTAGACCGCATCCGCTAAGTTAAGCGTTCGCTGATTTAATAGGATCCTTACTAGGCAACCCTAAACCAGTTCATAACATTCCCCCTTGTCTTGAAGCTCAGCTCTACACTGCAGGACATCAGGACTATTGGTGTTACATTTAATTGCAGTAGTCAAGGAGTAACTGTTAGTGAGGCCCCAGAAAGTAGCCTGGTATGTTTCTCCTGTAGAATAGGATGTCATACACTGTGCACTGCAAAAATTATCCTAAATAGGACAAACTGTACTAATGTGTACCAGTACATTTCAGTGGTGTGAATCTGCTCATACAAATACAGGAGAACACTGGACCCCCCTCCCCCTCTCCCCTGTGTAGTGTCCTGTCTGGTAATGTCAGACCTTAAATCAATTTCTTTCGAAATAAGTCAGTTCTGTAACCCAAGCAAACCCTGTAAAAGTTAAAAAGTACTCCAAGGCAATCTAACATTTATTAAGTGATAACCTGTCAAAATGTCATGCCCCTCTAAACTCAGATAATATAGCAGTCTATGCTGAATTATTGACAGAAGCTCTCAACCATATCAGTGATTGTGTAGAAGCTGCTGTTCCTGCCAGAAGTATGCCCAAAACGAACTCAAAAACAAATGACCCTGATGGAATCCAAAATTAAGTTGTACAACAAAAGGATAAAAAGTCGTAGCTAAAATTAGGAAGTGTAAAACTTTCATCAAACTGATTAGACAACTAAGACGACCAAGGCCAATAAAGCAAATTTTGAGGTAAAGACTGCATCCCAGATGAAAGGCAACCATAAGGCTACATTTAGCTATGTCCAAAACCACAAAGGCAGCACACACTAGTGTACTGAATTGTTGGTAAATGAAACCATGTTCACAGAACCAGGAGCTTTAGCAAATCTGGCTGACAAATTCAGTTACAACTTTATTTTGTAATGTAAGGAGTCAAAGATTATTCAACCCATACCCTAGGCTTAGATCGTTAAACATAAACAGATCTTCATAACTGTTATTTATAGTGCAGAAAAATGAAAACATAAAAATGACATCATTTTAAATGCTAAAGAATTGTAGCCTTCAGCAGTACCATAAAGGATTTTGTTGATTGGCACTCTCTTGGATGGTGGTATAGCTTTGCATCAGAACTCACTTATGGAAAGACAGATCAGTGGTATGTGTGTCTGGTAATGACTGTAGTCATTCTCCAAGGCCATCATGTGAAGCAGAGGTGTATGTCTCTCTAGTTTGTTGTTGAGTTTTCTCATCCTCCAAGGCTAGTGCACTGATTGTAAGTGCATTTATTTTGCAGTATGAGAGCACAACATTTGATTATGCAGTGGATGGCTTTGTTTGGCAGTTGGGGCACAGGGTTGTCTGTGTACAACAGTGCCTGTAGTACAGAGTTTGATTTCTTCAGCCTTCATTTGCATGCTATACATTCCTCACAGGTCACCCCTGAAAAGGGAACCTCTGTCCAGTGGGCCTACTTGGTTAAAAAATGGGTATTCTACTAGTGGAAATGATTTATGCTGGTTTTGTCAATATTTGTAGTGGTTTCACTGTTACATCAGTAAAATGACATTTAGCAGGTACAATTTCATTTCACCACTTTTAAACCATTTAAAGAAAGATTTAAGTCTGATGAAGGTGAAGATGAAGCAGAATTAAGTAACTGTAAAAGAAGTGATAGATTGGGGTTCTAGGAAGGCAGCAGAATGAGTGGTATGACTGGGAATCAAAAGATCAAAATGGAAGGTGATGCAGTGACATTATAGTTCAGATTTCACATTCCTCAAGTAAATCCTTTCCTGTGAAGCAGAGAACTAGACAACAAAACAGCTGAACAGGTAATATGAGCCCAATTTGTTAAGGCCTTCAAGCCTAGCAAACTCTTAGTGAGACATATCAACTTATTATACTAAGAAAAGTCAGGACTTTAAATTCTGATTGAATTCAATATATATGTATATGGTTTACTATTGTAATGTTGAATGGCAAAATGTATTTTACTCATAACATCAAATCTATTTGTCGAATTTGGTAATACTGATAAGGCTGAATGTCAAAAATGGAAACTGCAATGGTCAACATTCACAATAATTCGGAATTACTGTAAAACAGTGAAAGTGTAACCAATGACTTTTGCACTTCAGTTGCACTTATTCATCATCTCTGTCCATGTTTCTAAGGTTTATGTTAGATGTTCGAGTGTCTGCATGCTCTAACATCAAAGACGCACACAACCTCAAAGATGTACATTGGATTATGTTTTTGTAGGGGGGGCAAGCTTCCCTGCACTCTCTAACCCCCTGCAAATTATATATGCCAACTCCGAGATCGCACTACAGTGAGAAAAAGGGTAGGTTTCCTGATCCGCACTGTAAAGGTGCCCTCCTTTCATAACATTAAAGCTGATGTTAATCTTCATTCATTCTTGATGGATGGGTCTCGGTTCCATCCTCTGAACTGACTGAGCTGATATAACAAGCTCGCGCCAGCCAAAAACTCTTGAGCTAAGTTTACCCAAAGTGCCCCTCTCCTCATCTCCCATTTGCCGCATAGAGTTTCAAGATGCGTCATGCCAGCTTTCAAGCTAAGTGCTTCATTTTTTTCTCTAAATATTGACCCTTTGTCTTTATAGTCGACTGTACCTTTATTTCATAGTTATTCATACTTGGTGATTCCTTCCTTCCTGTGCGAGTGAAATTTTCTTTCCCTTGTTACCTTACTGGTATTTCTTAGTACCATCATTGGTACAGGCTCCTCCCTTTCCCTTAATGTTTGGTAATTTTAATACCATCATTGGTATTCTTATCTTTTATCCATCTTGGGTATTCTTTCCACTTACCATTATTGGTAATATATATATATATCTATATAAATATATAAAAAATACTTTGTGTGGCCTATCGTGACAGGGTCTCTCTTCTGCTTTGAATTACTGTTTTCATTGCTGTTTGTTTATTGTTGACTGGATTTTTGTATAATGGCAGACAAAAGGGCACTACTGGTTTCAAACAATGTGATAAATGTGGCAGAAAGATGCCAAACTCTGATGGACATATACCACATTTAAAAGTTCAACCTCTGTGTGAGCTCTGTAAGGGCTTTAGTGCCCACACCTTAGCTGAGCACAAAAACAAATTAATCCTAAAGGGTCTTTTACAAACCCCTTTCTCGGAGGCTTTAAATGAGGCAGAGTTCTCAACCCCTCCTAAAAAAAGAGACACTGATCAGTACCATCATCTCCTCAGTCTCAGGAATCACAAACCACTAAGGCCCAGGTTCATACAGAACTGAAACCAAAACTTGCAAAAATTACTTCGACACCTATCTCTGCACTGGAGCCTAAAACTCCATCCACGGTGATGACCTTGACCACTGAATCTATAATGACCACTTTTACTACTGTACTGACCATTTTCACTGTACCACAGACCCTCTCGGCATCAAAAATAGTTTCTCCATTAAAACTGGTCAATTCCCCCCTCATCACAACCCTCTGGTCTTCCAACCATGGTGCCAACTGTTGAGACACTAGCCAGGACCAGATATTCTCTGTCAGTTGACACCTTTGTTGGACAGTAACTAAGTCCATTCCTTGATTGGCCCGAATCTCTATCAGGGATATCAACCTGTTCCACCAGGAGCCTTTCAGAGCTAGATGTAGTCAGACTTGTGGATCAGCTACTCGCAACCACAGACATCTCAACTCCAGCTAG
Organism: Protopterus annectens; assembly: GCF_019279795.1. Lineage (NCBI taxonomy): Eukaryota > Metazoa > Chordata > Ceratodontiformes > Protopteridae > Protopterus > Protopterus annectens. Next base: position 835,758,766 of record NC_056737.1, read on the forward strand.
AACCTCCCTCCCACCCGGAGCTGAGGAATTTTCTCCACAGACTCCAACATATATTCCTCTTTCAACCTCCTCACAGGTATTGGAGGCCTTAATGAAAATGCCTTTCCTGGTGCCAGCTTCTTCAGTTTCACTGGTAGATCTTACTATGGTTCTGGAGTCTACCCTGTGGTCCATGGCTCAATCAGGGCTGACCCACCCTTGAGACCGTGACTGGTCTGTCGGCACCATGACCCCTAGTACGGCACTGAAAAAAAAAGGAAATGGATGAAAAAGAACAGATACAGCTAAAGATTGGTGCTTGGTATAATGGTTAAGGTGCTTAACTTAAAAGCACAAGTTGCAGTGTTTGATTTTCACCTTTGGGATGTAAATGTGTTAGGCTTAGAATAACCTAAGAAACTTGAAAAAAAGCAACTTTGTCTTCAGAAACATATCCTGTTAAAGCTAGCCTAGTAATTAGCTATGAATTTATGAAACCATTAATCTAAGGGAAAATTAAAATTTTAGAGTGCTTTTTAGAATGTGAATAGAATATAGTATGAAGAATTGGAATTTTGGAGTGATGTTGATGTAATTATATTAGAAGACACAAGATTTATTTCTAACAAATGAACGATTACAAACAGAGAAACTAAAGGGAGGAAAGATAATCTGAAATTTGGGAAATGAGAGATGTTCTGGAATAGCTGTATTCTGTAGAACAACAGTAAGGATAATAGATGAACTTTAGCAAAAATGGGAAGATTAACTATTGTAGATTTAAAATGGAAAGAACAAGTATATAGAATTATAACATTTTATGATGTTTAAGATGTGGTAAGTTAAAACTTTGGGACAAAACTTCATGGACTTACAAAAGGGGTATGTATAGAATTTAAATAGATTATTTTATAGTATCAAAAGGTTAATTATATGAGAAGTGGAGGTAGTTGAAACAAGATTTTCTGATCATCTTCCAATATGGCTAGAGATTATGGAAAAAAGAAATATATATATATATATATATATATATATATATATATATATATATATATATACATACACATATATTTATGTATATGTAAAATAAGCAAAGGAATGAAAAAGGATGAATGAGAAATCATGGAACGAAGAAGGAAAGAGATTAGTAATAAAGTTATGGAAGAATATTACTATGACAACATTTTATAAAAAAATTATCTGAATTGTGGATGATATTTAAGGAAAAAATATAAAAAATGTTTTTTAACAGTAGCAATTTGTGAAAAAAGTAAAGAAAGAAAAATAGAAAAAAAACATAATGATGCGTTGGAAGATTTAGAACATAATAGAAAATACTTTGATAAAAAGAATTATATGAAAGAAATCAAGAAAATATACAATAATTGCTATATAAGCAAAGATATGTTTACAAAGAAAAAGAGAAGTATTGAGTTATAACAGCAGATTAGTAAAGGAAGATGGTAGTGTAAAGAGAGAAATAAAAAATCTAAAAGGAGAAATAGAAAAAGCTCAGGAAAAGATTATGAATAGTGTAGTACAATATGTACAAAAAATGTTTAAAGAAAGAAGAAGGTAGTGAAAAAATATGGAAAGTAAAAAAAGCTAATAGAAAAGAGAATAAAGAGTTGGAAAGGGAGATTTCTTTAAATGAGCTAGATAAACTATTAGGATAAGTAAATATAGATTTGGCTGCAGGCCCAGATAGAATAGGGTATGAAATGTGTAAAAAATTATAGGATTGGCAAAAAATATTTTTAAATATTTTGAGTGAATGGTTAAATGAAGGTTTTATGTATAAAGAATTATGTAGTGGAACACTTAAATCCATATGGAATAAAGAAGATAGAAGACCATTAAAAACTGGAGACCAATAGTATTGAATAGTAATGATTATTAAAATCGTTATGAAAATAATGCAAAAGGGATTAGAAACTAAAATAGGCAATATTATGGAAGATAGCATATATATTATAAAGGGAAAGGGTTGTCAAGAATTATTAATGCTAATTAGAGAAGCCGTGGATGATGATATGAAAAGAAGTGAAAATCATGACAGGAAACCTTAAGGCATTTGACACAATTGGACATGAAATGTTATGGGCGATAATGAAAGAATATAATAAAAGTGAGAAATGTAGGGAATTATGTATGTAAGCATATAGTAATAAAGTAAAAATACTTGTAAATGGCTGGTTAAGGCAAGAGGTACATATGAAGAGTTGTGTAAGACAGGGATGTCCAACAAGCTGTATACTCTTTTCCCTAGTTATGAATGTGATAATATGTGAAATAAATTACAAAATGAAGGAGGCAGTTTGTATAACACCTGAAGGTTTAAGAATTCCAGTTCTGTTAACATATGCAGATATCATTATAATAATCGCTAAAACAAAATTTGGATAAAAAGAAGCAATAATTTCTACAGATGAGTGCATAGAGATGAAAGGGTCTATATTATGTGATCGAATACGCAAGTCAGTAAACGCCTGTTTGCCAACCAGTAAACAGCGAACTGTCATATGGATGGCACAGTGGTGCACGGGTAGCATTGTCACCTCACAGCAAGAGGTTCTCCGGTTTAATTCTCATCTGGATTGCCTTCTTTGCAGAGTCTGCATGTCCTCCCTGCATCCGTGTGAGTTTCCTCCATGTGCTCTGGTTTCCTCCCACATTTCAAAGACATGCGTCTGGAGCATTTCTCCCCAGGCCTCAGCTGAAAATTGGCTTCATTCCAAGTTGGACTTTCCTGGTAAACAAATGTTAAATAAATAAAATAAAGGTTTCTGCAAGTGGCCACTTCAGAGAATTTTTTCCTAAGGGAAAAATCTCTTGGCCAACCAGAAACAACACACTATTTCAAACTTTTCAAATATGCCAACTCCAAGATTGCACTACACTGGGGAATAGGGCAAATTCAGGATGATGGCCAAGTGACTTTTTCCTCTAGGAAAAAATACGCTGAAGTGGCTGTTTGCAGAAATACCAGTTTGCTGTGTGTTGGTCGGCAGACAGGCGCTCGCTCAGTTGAGTTTTCAACCATGTAATATAGACCCAATATAATAGGGGTGGCTTTAAATAGAAAGAAAAGTAAACATTTAGGTGGTGTAGTAAGGATCGGGGGCATATATTTTACAATTGATTACATTTCTGTATTGGGTATAACATTTGGGGAAAAAGATGTATGTAGAATTCAGTGGGAAAAAATAGAAGAAATAAAGCAAACCTGTCTTTCCAAAGAGCATAAAAATTATCATTCAGAACAAAAGCCTTATTAAATTATGTACTGATGGAAAAATAGTACATTTAGCATGCGTATTTATCCTGCCAGCAGTATTTAAAAAGGAATTATTGCAGATACTTTGTTATTTACACAGGCTTCTAGATTAAACCCAGTAAAACAGAAGTTTTGTATGTAAATAAAGAAGAAGAGAGTTTTGGTTTATTAATCCAGTGGCATAGGCTGCTTCTTTAAATTTGTACAAGGTGTCAAAGTGAAAAAATGAAAAAATGAAAAAAGATGAGAGATTAATAAAACTGTATAAATATAAGTATGAAAAATGTTGGGGTGTGATAAAAAAGAGTAAAAGAGAATGAGAGTCTATAAATGAAGACATAAAATGTTACCAAGAAAAAATACTTTTGTGGAAAATAAAAATTGATTATATAGAAAAAGAAAAGTATGATATAAGAATGTAATGATATAACATTACTATGTAAAATCATGGGAAAATGAAAACAAAATAAAGATATAAAAGTAAAATACAAATGGTGCAATCAGACAATAGAATGCCAAGATTTTTGTGGAGACTGATAATAGATAAATTGCCAGTAAAAGGAAATATGCCATATAAAAAGAAATGCGATATAATATGTTTACATTGTTAAGAAGAAGAAACTACAAAACACATTTTTTGAAATGTAAAAGAGTAAAAAAGTTATGGGGAAAACTATGTAAAGAAGATTTTTTCAAAGATATAAAAGAAGTGAATAAAATAAATATGAATAGGATTAAATATGGCTATTATAATAGAAGTAAAGACTATGTTAATAGAATAGATAAGTTATTTTATTTTATATGGATTATACAGAATGAAAGAATAAATTGAATTATGTTTAATGGTAAACAGATTTTAGCAACAATATTAAGTGAAATCAGGTAGTGGTTATGGGAAAAGGAGCAGGGGTCTCATAGGGAAAATTTAGTATAAATCTAAGGGAATTATGAATATGTGTAAACAGATTTGTATATTTATGCATTTGTACATATGCAAATATTTTGTAAATGAGAGTTATGTTTGTATATAAAGATCCCCTACTTATTTTTATAGGTTCCATAGTATCTTTTTATCCACCTGAGCTACCACCAACTCAAACAGATGGGCCCTCATTTTAATGTCCCAACTGAAGGATGACATTGATAATTTTAACTACCAGATTGTAGCACAAAGTTGTACATTTTAACTGTGAATGTTCAAAATAGTAATTAGTAGCATTTCTGTGGCATTACACATTTCCATTTTTTTCTTATTTTTTATTTTTATAAATAGATAAAAGACTACAATAAATCACAAAAAATACAAAAACCTATTTATGTATTTACAAAGATTTAAATAATACTAAATGAAATAATTTATCATAAAGATTATTGTAGTTTTAAAAAAGTTAGCTAATAACCATAACTTTTCAATAATTGATCCAAATTCAGCCATCTATTTAAAGCCTTCTTTTTCTTATTAGACCTCATGGATGTAATTGAAATTTCTTTATGGCACACTTCAGTGACTATCTTTATGAATTCCATTAAATTAGGATCAGAGTCTTTTTTTCCAATTTAAGATGATTACTTTCCTTGCCACTGCTAAAAGAGTCTGTACTGTAGAAAAATCTTGTGAATGTGTACATTCAGGAATAGAGACCTTCATTAATATCAATGATTCAAATATGTCATAACTGTCAGATTACAAGGCTTAAAAAAATCTTTAAAATCAAGCCAAATCTTTTTTTTATTTTTATCACAACTATAACAAATACAATACCAATCAGGCTTTTACATTTTTACATCTTACATATTTTAAGCTGTAATAAAAGTTCTGTGCAAATGCTTCCTAGTAAAAATCTTCCAATGTATACCTGACATATAACCAACAGATTTTTAGAAATAATTCCTTAGAAGGTTAATTATTTATAGTACTTATGTTTATCAATTAAAAGAAAATTACAGTATCTATCATTAATCTTACTACTTAATTGTAATAATAACTTATTTATTTTGATAATGTGAGGGCTATATTTCCATCACCATTAATGACTATAAACAATAATTTAAAAATGAAGGAAATTCAACTAATATTTTGATAGTCAAATTTTTTATTTTTGTTAAAATTTAAACTAATATTATAAATGACTTGTTTGTTTGACCAATCAAGATTATATTTATTTATATCTTCTGGTGATAATGTATTTATAGCTATAAACTTTGATCAGTAAATACAAATATTTTCTTTAAGATATAACATTTGTTCAAATTGTTTGCTTACATAAACAGCCTTAATATAGGTTATATGTAAAATAATTAAAAAAAAAACATTTTTAAAGGTGAATATTTACAAATATTTTCCTAGTAGTTCTAATCAATAAATTAGTAATGTTTGAAGTAGTTAAACTACTAAAAGGGTTTTCAAAAATAATTATCCATATAATTTGATTTTTAACAATATTCAAATAATTCAAAATAGGTTTCAATTGAGATCACAAATGGATACATGAATAATTTTCCACTGAGCTTCATAAGTAGTGTCTATTCAATATAGAAAATTCAATAAAATTACAGAATACTGTAATTTTCAGAGTATGTAAATCCTATGCCACCATACCTCTATAGCCTAATATGATTAGAAAAATATGTTCTTTGTTTTACAGGATGTCATACAATTTTAAGTAAAAGTTTATTTGACTAATTAATACAATTTGTTATCAGGAACAATGACTACAGATTGAATAATATCAATAATTTTTGAAGAAGTATCATCTTTATTAAAATTAACCCATCTTCAGGTGTAAAATAAATATTTATTCCAATTATTTATCAACGTTTCAATATCTTTAACAATGATATTGTGTTACAGTTCCACTTGTAAATATTTCACATTCATTTTTTTAAACTGCATTGTGTATCTGGTGTGCATATAATCAGTGTAGGTGGTAGTAGTTTTTTAGGTAGTATGTTAAAAATTTAAGCTCAAAATGTTAAGTTTGAGTAGAGTTATGTGGGCATTTGTTGAAAATATATACTGCACATATTGTTCATCTTTTTTTTATTCTCAGTTAACTAGTGTAGGTTTTCTTTGAATATTTGTGAATAGCTTGTTCACTGGCTGCTTTTTATGAGATAAAATGAGAAAATAATAATAGAAGAAAATGTCTTCCACCTTCAATAGCAGACCTGTCACTAGTGGAGCTCCCCAGGGATCTATCTTGGAACCCCCTACTGTTTGGCATTTATTTCTCAGAGGTCCAGGCAAAGACAAAGAGCCTGTGGCTGACCGAGTTTGCAGACAACTGTAAGTTGGGTGCTGTCATTGACTCCCCAAATGATGTTAATATACTGCAAGAGAGTCTCACAGCAACTAATGACTGGTGCCAAAGTCATGGTCTCAAGCTATATGTAAAAAACTGTATCATCATACCATTCAGTAAAAACATGACCCCTATTGATTACCACATCAACGGCAACCCCCTAAGCACACAACCTGTGGTGTGAGACCTGGGCACTCAGGTTGATAACCTCACATTCGACCATCATGTTGCATCAGTGGTCAGAAAAGCATTTTACTTGGTTCATCTCATAAGTGATGGGATTTCATCCAGAAAAAGAGGTTATTACCTCTCTATATCCCTCCCTCATTAGACCAATAATTAAGTATTATGCCCCATTTGGGATGTACCTCTCCAAACATCTGCACCAACTTGAAAGACCACTAAAATACCTCACAAAGAGAATCCATGGCCCTCAACACCTGTCCTATGCAGACAGGCTCAAATCACTGCCACTCTACTCGGTATCACACAGCTTGCTCAGGGGTGATTTGTGTCTCACCTACAAGGCAATCTCAGACCTTGCCCTACTAGAAATGCTCCATATCCGTAAGTCTAACTTCTCACGCACTATCCACTCAAAAGAACTGAATCTAATACGTGATATCAACAAAACCTGATGGAGAGACAGATTTGTCTCCCAGAGGCTGCCCCGTCTCTGGAATAGACGTCCCATACACATCAAACAGAGCACCTCGCTGACCCTCTTTAAGAGCAACGTTGATGAGTGGATGGAAAACCACAAATTTGTCCCAGAGGTTCCACCTGTGTCCCTCATTGACAGGGGCAACAGCTGCTGACTGGGATTTCTTTTTGGGATAATCTCTTGGCTAGGCTTTAAAGGGCCCCAGGGCCATTAGCCTAGTAACCTCCTATGATCCTATGACCTGGAAAACAGGGAGAGAAGGTCAACTATAATGATTTTTGGCATCTCTGAGAGAGCTGAAGGAGAAGATATCATTTCTTTCTTGAATACTTGGATTCCAGGGATTTTAGATTTAAAGGAGGGTCTGTCCTTTGGTATTGAAAGGGCTCATAGAGCTTTAGGAAAGCCAGTGTCAACATCCTCCTCTACTCCTCCCAGATCAATAGTCATATGTTTCTATCTTATTTGGACAAGGAGTTGGTCCTAAAATCTGCCTGGAGGAAAAGTCCATTAAAATGTAATCAAAACCCAATTAGGTTTGATAATGATTATTCTACCAGGGTTTTGGAACAGAGGAAAAAAGCTGGCCATTAATAAAACTGTTAAAGCCGAATATCATCAAAACTCAGCTTGTCTTTCCTGGCAGAATAAAAATTCTATATCAGAATGAAATGAGATCATTTAATGCCCTACAGGAAGCCACTGCCTTTATTAGAAACAATAACATTATTTCCTTACCTAAAGATATGGAACGGGCATCTGCATTTCTGAAGAGACTTACTGATAAATCTTCTTGGACTGATGTTAAAAAGAAAAAAACAAAAAACTGAGCTAAAGATTGCTGTTCCCACTAAATCTCTCAAAGCATCTACTGCAACTGGGCTTTCATTTGTTTTTTACTTGCTAAATCTTCAAGTAAGGTATGTCATGACAATGTTTTTCTTATTGCTTTTCTTACTCTTTTTGCTTTTTCATTTCTATATATTTTTTGTTTATATACAAATTAAATAACTGTTTATGCTTTTAGTATATTAGTATAATATTACTGGTTTATTGAGTGATATAACTGACCAGTAAGCTATCTTTGCTTGTATGACCTTAAGATGACATGCTTTATTTCAAATAATATATAGCCCTTTGCCCTGCTAAATGTTCTGAGTTATTACACAGGCATAGTCACTGCTTAGATTATTTATAAAAGCTGTTTTGGATACATGGGATAACAGGGCATATCTATGATTTAGTATATATTAACTAGTTTTTTTTAAAATATTTATAACTTCTGATTGTTTCAGAATATATATTGGTACCAGTGTGAACAAAAAGCTGTTTACCGGCTTTTGACATAAATTGGGTCTCTCTGACAGTCATATGCTTGTATGTTTTATGGCACAAGGTTTTTAAATGGTTACAAGTTATGTTTCCTGTAGAGTTTAATGTTAAAGTACTGTTTTCTCTCTCATTGGCATTGAATATTATTTTACTGTTTGGAAGTATCTGACAGTTAAACTTTGCATTTGTTACTGTAAATAAGCAGGCTTTGTGACCCAGTTAAAGTGAGGTCAGGAAACCGTACTGTGTAGTGTGCTGGACGGGAAAAAAAAAAGTTATGTACTCAGCATAACGTTCCATGTGAGTTGTTTATCTCGTCTTTATTCTCACTGATGGGTTTGGAGCCGATCCTCGGCTCTGACACGGCCTATAGCAAAGCTCAAGGTTTGCCAGTAGCTCGAGACCAAGCCCCTTATCCCACAATCCACTGCTGGAATTACCTCAGACCTTGTTTGCTGCGAGTATATATACCTTTTTTTCTTTTTCTACAAGGAAGCAGTTCCCAAAGGGGAAGAAGAAGTATTGAATAACCAGGATGGTACTAGCCTCTAAGTCTACTGTCAGCCAGGAGGGGGAAGGAGGGAGGGACGTGAGAATAAAGGTGAGATAAACAACTCACATGGAATGTTATGGTGAGTACATAACTTCTTTATGTGAAGTTGTTAAATCTCGCGGTTTATTCTCACTGATGGGTAGTGCCCCTAGCACCCTCAATCTTGGGTGGCTCATGGAAGTACGTTTTACAGTACCATGGAACCAAAGGAAGACCTGTCCCTGGAAGCCTTTTCTACTTTGTAATGTGTGATAAAGGTATGAGGCTTAGACCAAGTGGCTACAGTACAAATATTGTCAAGGGGCAATTTAGCTTGAAAGGCAGAAGACGTAGAAACGGTTCTGGTAGAATGAGCCTTAGGTCTGTGTGTCAATGGCATGTTTGCATTCGCATAAACAAAGGATATACAATCTGATAACCATTTAGATAGGGTTGTTTTAGCCACTGGATTACCTTTTCTGGCCTCCAAAAAGGATACGAAAAGTTGATCTGATTTTCTAATATCCTTAGTTCTATCAAGATAAAATCTGAGCTGTCTGTGTACATCAAGTTTATGCAGCATGTATTCCAATTTGTTAGAGTGGTTGGGAAAAAAGACTGGCAACAAAATGACCTGATTGATATTGGATTCAGAACAGACTTTAGTCAAAAAGGAGGGGTTTGTTCCAAGAGATACTCTATCAGCATGGAAAATCATGTAAGGAGGTCTGATAGATAATGCTTGAAGTTCTGACACTCTGCAGGCAGAAGTAATGGCTACTAGAAATATAGTCTTCCAGGACAAATATTTGAGATCACAAGAAGATGCTGGTTCGAAGGGGGGAGAATTATTTGAGACAGCATAAAATTCAAATTCCAGGGAGAATAAAGGATTTTGACAGGAGGTCTCATGTGAAAAACACCTTTAAGAAAAGCCTTAGATAACTTATGGCCCATAATGTTCAACCCATCGAATCCAAGGTGGAAATTTGATATGGCAGCTAACTGGACTCGAACTGTGGCAGCTGCAGCTCCTTCCTTAAAAATCTTTGTCAAAAATTTAAAAATGGACAATAGAGGAGCTCGGGAAGGGTCGATTTTCTGTATATTGGCCTAAATTGAGAACCTATTCCACTTACTGCGGTATAATTTCCTAGTGGATGGCTTATGAGAAGACAAAAGGATTTGTCTTGTATCATCTGAGAGTGAATGAAGCCTGGCATTTAGGGGAAGTGGATTAGCCAAGCAGTCAGCTTTAGGGACTGCAGTGAAGGATGGAGGTCCCCTGCCTGGTGTGTCAGAAGGTTCGGAACTGGGTCCAGGATCCATGGATCCTCCAGCAGATGATGGTGAAGGAAAGGGAACCAAATCTGTCGAGGCCACTAGGGGGCTGTGAGGATAACTGTCCTTCCCAGTGATTTTGCTTTCTGTAAAACCTTGGGTATCAATGGAATAGGTGGGAATGTATATAGGAGACCCGGAGGCCAATCGTGTACAAGTGCATCTCTCAGGGATTGTCCTGGACGTGGTATTAAGTCAAAGTAGCTTCTGCATTTGGTATTGATGTGACTGGCAAAGAGGTTGCAGCAAGGCTGGCCCCATTTGTGGAAAATCAAATCCGCAACTCATTGGTTGAGAGACTACTTGTGAGGCAACAGTATTGCCCTGCTCAACTTGTCCGCTATCACGTTGGATTTCCCCGGGATGTGCATTGCTATCAGAAAATGGTGGGATGACACAGCCCATTGCCATACCCTGAGGGCTTCTCGACAAAAGGGGTAAGACTTGGTTCCGCCTTGTTTGTTCAAGTACCAGACCAATGACATGTTGTCTGTCAGAATTGCAATTGTCCCTAGAGGAAGAGAGTCCTGAAAGTACTGCAATGCCAGGAGTACCGCTCTCAACTCCAGAACATTGATATGCAGATGTGACTCTTGATCCACCCATGTGCCTTGGGAAGTCTTTCCCTGTTGTTAACAATACACTTGGAATTCAGTTAATTAATTATTACTTCAAGGATTCCTTCATATATCACAAAAATTAAACAATTTAAATCTTGGATAACTTCTGAACTTCAGCTTTTCTTAGAGCTTAATTATAAACCTGAAACAAACACAGTTATGGCTTGGGATTTTCTTAAGGCCTATCTATATGCTAAAACCATTAGCTGGTACAAAAAAAAAAAATAAAGAACGGGACTCGGAGTTACAGCAACTCCAAAATCAAATATTATCTCTTAAATCTAATAAAAACTTAATTGCTACAGATAATAGTAAGAAAATAGAAGAAGCAAATAAGAAATACAATGAAATACTATCCCATAAAACTAATTTAGCTATGGAAAAACTGAAATTAAATTCTTATGCTACCTCTCCTAAGCATCTTCATAACCTATCTATGAAAGTTAAGATACAATCAAAAATTAATAACATTGATAGTATCTTTCATGAAGGGAAAAGGAAAAAAGTCTTGGACATAGGGGACATTCCTGAGGCTTTTAATCATCATTATGCAGAGCATCATAAAGACAAAGTACAAATGAATGTGAGAAGTTAGAGAATGTAGTTCCCAACATAACAAGAATTCCAGAGGAACGTAAGTTAGATCTACTTTCTCAAAAAGAAATTATATATGGGATTAAAGGAAGTAAGTCTAGTAAAGCACCTTGTATAGATTGCTTAATTATCGAAATTTATAGAATGTTCCCTTCTTCTATAATCTCTCTCCTACATAAAACCTTTCTTGAAGTTCAAACATTACCAAATAGTCCTCCTTCTTGGAGATATCCTCTAATTTCCCCTATTTTAAAAGAGAATAAGGACCCTAATCATTGCAACTCATATAGACCAATTTCTTTGTTGAATAATGATTATAAACTATTTATGTCAATTATGGTCAATAGATTGAAAATACTCATATCTAAAATAATTAATGAAGACCAAACTGGTTTCATACATAACAGGCATACACAGGATAATATTAAAAGAGTATTAACCCTGATAGATTACCTCACTAGAGGAAACCATGAAGCATTGATAATAGGTCTAGATATTCAAAAGGCCTTTGACTCCTTAAATTGGGGGTATTTATTTAAAGTCTTACAGTTATTTGATTCCCCCCTTTTTATAACAATGATAAAGAAAATCTATGAAAATAATCTAGCATATGTCAAATTAGGTCCCTTTACTTCCAAAGCAATCCAAATCACTAGAGGTACTAGACAAGGATGTCCCATATCCCCTATCCTATTTGCTCTGGCCATAGAAATACTTGCCATTTTAATACGTAATAACCCAAAGATAACAGGTATAAATATATATGACCAATATATTTCTAAAATAATGATGTTTGCTGATGATGTCTTACTTACCTTACCCAACTCTAAGGAAGTGTTAGGTGAAGTGGCTATAGTAACAACAAATTTCCAAAAAATTTCAGGACTCTCCTTCAACAAATCTAAATCAAAATATTTATTATTAAATAAAAAAAGAACATACAGGTTTCAGTTAATCATATTATTGGAAACCAAGTTTCAACTCTAGACTATTTAGGAATAGTCCTAGGCAAGAATATAGAGGAAACCTTACAGCTTAACTATGCTAAAGCCATAGACATTAATAAGCAAATGGAATAATTTGTTTATAACATTTGATGATAGGTTACAACTGATAAAAATGATTTTGTTACCTAAAATATTATATATAGCACAAGCCCTTATACTTCCACCAGGAAAGAAAATCCTTAAAGAAATCACTTCAACTCTGATGAAATTCCTATGGTACCCCAAAAGAAATAGAGTGGCATATTCTCATCATATCAGAAAATGGGAACGGGGGGGGGGGGGTTAAAATTCCCAGAGATTGAAACTTATATAAAGGTATCTATAATTAAAATAGTGATGAATTGGATAAATCCTAGATACTCTTCCAATTGGAAATAGTTACACTCCATTATACTAATGAATGAAAATTATTTATCAAAGAATGCTTTGGTAACTGACAAAAATAACAAGATATGGCACTATTTAAGTTTAAATTGACAGTATAGTACAACATCATTAACTAAACACTAATAAACAATATTTTGATGTGTTAAGAAAATTCATTAACACAAATTTAGATATAAAATTGTGGCATATATTTTTAATACCATTTACTACTACAAGGGATTTCCCTGATAAAATACATAGATAGATTTTTGGTTTATGGGAAAATAATAACCTATTTTGTTGGTTGCAATTTGTTGAAAACCAACAAGCTTTGAATGCACAAAGTATATTGTCAACCTATGGCCTAACCCCTAATGACTGGTTGGTTCTTCAGAGTATCACAGCATACACTAAGGATCTGTGTAGAATAATACATAACTCATCCTTCAAAACCATACCAAAATTATAAACTGGATTTTTGGAATTCTATATAATAATATCAATGTTAAGAATGAATTATCATAGCTATATAACACTTTAATTGTCTGTAAGACAGCTCCTACAGATTCTTACTGGCAATACCTAACTAAAGGGTTTCAAGTATCATTATCAATGAATGGAATCTGTGATTTAAAAAGCTTGTTTCAGCTACATATTGTACTTATTTTACTGCCTGCACTTTAACAAAGTTGTTTTTGTGTTTAGATTACCTGTTTAACTGTTGTAGGCTACACACTCAAGTGTGATAGCCATTTCTGTGCATTTAAAGTGTTTTTTGATTGTATCTGCTTTATTTTCTGAAAAAAAAAAAAAATATATATATATATATATATATATATATATATATATATATATATATATGTATATATATATATATATACTTGCTTTCCCACCTTTCTAAGCTAGTTTAGTCCAGTTTTCAGGTTAGTGCTGAATTCAGGGCTATGTTACAAGTTTCTGTGCTTGCCCATACCTTACTTGGATAGAAGGACGTTTCTCTGTTCACTGTGAGAGAGGGAACTGAGCAGCCTATCTGTCCCTGGAGGAGTGGTTTCAGCCTAGTAATTAGTAGGTTATTGGCCATTTTGGGCTAATTTTCATCTCTTTTATTTCCCTGCTATAAAACCCGCATTTGCATGGTTTTGCACACCGGGCAGCGCCGGTTAGCTAGGGTATAACTATTCCCGGCTCTGCAATGTCTACTCTTCAATTTTTCCCTTGGAACTAGACAAACTTACAACTTAAGCCCTCAAATCATTCACTTTTCACCCTGCACTTGCCCAAAACTCATAGCAAGCACTAATAAACCTCAGCACTAGACCCACCTATACTGTAGAGAAGGACAAGGCTCTCTATTTGACCTTACCAGCCAATCAGTAAAACAATTCACTGTACCTATCCAGGCATGTCCAAAGGGCTGTTTCAGGTGTACTCTCCAGTCCAACTGGTGAATCTCGGCATTTTGAGGCAATTTTACAATTACTTCATGTACACAAACAACCCTCTCCTCCTTCCACCAAACACTAATACATGCGAGAGATGCAATTATACAGCCAAACTGGAGGCTAAGCTCTCTCAACCCAAGACTGGACCAGGCAGTCAAGAAGAGAATGGAATTACTTGCATCACACCACCAGTCTCACATAGACCTATGAAACCAGCACTGGCAAAAAACACACATAAATACACAAAAACATACTCGGAGGCTCTAAATAAAAATCTGCAAAAGCAACAGAAACCTCCAAAGCAGACATCCAAGCAGCCTCTACCCCCCAACACAAACCATGAAACACATACTTCACAAAACCAGTGTGCCACACAATCACAGCCCTTAAGGCAAAATAACATACCCAAAACACTAGTAATAGGTGACTCTATAGTCAGGCACACTGACGTCCCACTCACTAGGCTGAACAAGGAGAAGGTTACTGTTAGTTGCCTGTCGGGTGCCAGGATCCGCCACATAACACAAACACTCAGGTCACACCAGAACAAGTACAAATATGACTCTGTCATTGTCCATGTTGGTTTGAATGACCTGAGCCGTACCTCCCTGGACTACATGAAAAGAGACATGGAGGAGCTCTCTGATCACGTAGCCCAGGCTGGTATGACCCTGACCCTGAGTAGCATCCTGCCCTCACCAAGAATGATACCACGGTATAGAGAAAAAATTTCAATTTGACAACTGGCTAAGCTTCTGGTGTCATTCAAAGGGGATCCAGTGTCTGTCAGCCTGGGATGACATGCTCGACAAGCCACACTGCTTTGCTAGAGACGGCTTGCACCTGTCACCCTTAGGCTTTCGAATACTGGCCAAGGCTCTTGCCACCCCCATAGTGCCTTTTTTAGGCAAGGCTCAAAAGACAAACCCACCGCCATAAATAGCACAAGTAACAAAAAACTGAGGGTAATGCTGCTCAATGCCAGAAGTATAAACCTCAAAATGCACGCACTTGAGGCACCCCTCAGTATGGAGAAAATCAATATATGTGCAGTAACAGAAACATGGTTTAAGGCTCCAGAGAGCACTCCAGCACTACCAGGCTACAACTCATACCATAGATTTCAGCCACAAAACCCAGACTGAAATAAAAAAGACTGGGGAGTATCCATATTCATCAAGGACATCCATACCTCCAGGTTAGTGGCACAGCACGATGCTTCAAAGATCATCCATGTGCAACTAACAATGAGCAAAACTGCTATTCAAAATTATAGCTTGCTACAGATCACTCACCATGTCCCAGGACCCCCACTCCACATTCCTGGAAACACTGGGAAACATAAAGGTCCTACCAAAACCTTGATATTGGGTGATTTCAATTATCCAAACATTAACTGGGAGAACTACTCAAGTACGAACTCCCTGGCCCAACATTTCCTAGAATTTATAAACTCAAATGCCCAACCTAGTTCGGCTTTGTTAAGGGCAGATCATGTCTCCTAAACCTGGTGGACTTCTTTGAGACAGTTACCAAGGCTATAGATGAGGGAAAGGTGGTCCACACAGCCTACCTAGACCTCGCAAAGGCCTTTGATACTATTCCCCACTCAGGTATTATAGACAAGCTCACCAGCCTGAACATAAACCCCTACATCATGAGATGGGTTGCCAACTGGCTCACGGACAGAACCCAGGTGGTAAGAGTTGCAGGAGCTAGGTCTGACTCTAAACCTGTTACAAGTGGCGTTCCCCAGGGCTCAGTCCTAGGACTCCTCCTGTTCGGCATATACTTCTCAGAGGTACAGGCAAGCACAGGAGTACTATGGCTCACCAAGTTCACAGACGACTGTAAACTAGGGGCTATAATTGACTCTCCGGCTGACACAGACATCCTCCAAAAGGGTCTCACTGAGACAGATACCTGGTGTCAAAACTATGGTCTCAAGCTAAATGCCAAAAAGTGCATAGTCATCCCCTTTGGAAAAAACAAAGTACCCACAAACTACCACATAGGTGGTAGCCCCCTAAATACAGAAGACATAATAAGGGATCTGGGGACCCAAATAGAAAGTAACCTCTCCTTTGATAATCACATTGCCAAAGTGGTTAGAAAATCCTTCTATGTGGCCCACCTAATCACAAAAGGGTTTGCATCCAGATCGAAAGAGGTCATTGGGCCCCTCTACACATCACTCATCAGACCCATCATAGAGTACAATGCCCCATTTGGAATGTACCTTACAAGACACCTGCAACAACTGGAAAGACCACAGAAGCTCCTCACTAAGAGGATCACTGGTCTCAAGCAGATGACCTACGCAGCTCGAATGAAGAAACTCCAGCTGTACTCAGTTGCATACCACCTTCTCAGAGGTGATCTCTGCCTGACACACAAGGCCATGACCAACCCAGAATTGATGGACATGCTCCTCCTAAAGAAAACCACATCTCCTCGAGCCACATGCTCCAGGGATCAAAACCTCACCACAACAATAAATAGGACATGCTGGAGGGATAGATTCCTGTCCCAGAGACTTCCAATGTTCTGGAACAAGATTCCAATCTACATTAGGCAGAGCTCCTCACTAACCCTCTTCAAGAGAAACCTTGATAAGTGGATGGGAAACAGAAAGTTTACCCCAGGGATCACTTCAATGGCTCTGCTGGGCAGAGGCACAGGGAACTAATCTAAGGGGGCGGCGAACGCCAACACATTCCTTCTGGGCTTATAAATGCCTTCGGGCAGATAGCCTAGGACAATGTTAGCAATAGCCAGAAAATGTATAACTAGAAGATGGAACTCTAATGTAGCACTCACAATGGAGGAATCCCTATCATCACTGAAGAAATACATACTAATGGAGAAAAGAACTAAAGAGTTAAGAACTTTTCCTAAGACATTGGTTAATAGTCCGTAGAGGAGAGTTTTGAATTTGATTGATACCCTGCAGATGGAACCAAACTCTTCCTAACTATCATAGTTTATATATTAACTTATTATTTAACTGCAAATGTTTTTATCAGAATCCTTTTTGTCAGGCTGAATGTAAATACTGTAAATAGTTATTGAATGTTATGAATGTATTAAATTATTGTGTTATTTCATCAAAATAAAAATCATCTGAGTAAAAAAAAGTCATATGGAACAAAGGATCATTTGTTGTTAAATAAAGAAATAAAGTCATAAAGGAGAATTGTAAAATGGGGAAAAATCTAAGTATGGCATGGACAGACTACAAGAAAGCATTTGACAGCATCCCACATTTATGGATAAGAGTGTTTACAGATACATAAGATACACCCTCCATTGATCGATTACATTACAGCGACCATGAAACAAATAGATAAAGATAAAGAACAAATTATTACCCCAGGGACAAAAATTCAAAGAGGGTATTCCAGGGTGATTGTCATCACTGCTGTTTTGTCTTGCCCTTAACCCATTAAGCTGTCTAATAGATTAGATCATGGCTACAATTCGGCTCCCAGAAAACAACAAAGTGTAAAGACATCTCATCTTCTCTTTGTGGATGATTTAAAGCCATATAGTTCTTCAGATGAGGAACTGAAAGCACAACTGCAAGTAGTCAAAACTTTCTCAGGTGATATAAGAATATAATTTGGTCTTTTTATTTAACAAGAAACATCTTTATTCAATTATCACTTATGACATTAGCAATCATACATTTTTATAAATAAAAACAAACCATATTGACATATTTTCTTTTGCAAACATTATACATTATTTATAATCTATCCAGTCATCGTCAGTCAGACATTACATAGCTCATTCAAATCCTCCCTTCTTTTAAACCACATTCCTCCTCTGTATGTATTGTTCCCACAATTCCCATTTTTTATGTAATTTGCTCCTACCCTTTCTAAAGATCCCATTTCCATTTGTTTTATTTCTGTTACTATATTCACTACTTCAGTTGGTTTAAACTTTGATTTCCATTTTCTAGTAATTGCTTTTCTGGCAGCCACCATAATTTGACTCAGCAAGGCCTTACTATGTTTATTTATTTATTTATTTCCAGTTTGATTATCGGGGAGGTCCACTGGGCCTTGGGGACCCGTCTTCAAGGCCCGGTGAGAAAAGCTCCAAAAATACAAATACAAATTACAAACTACAAAATATGAAAAAATATAAGTGATACATTGAGGTGACCAGTTTGTGCAATAGGAACATTCATTATTACAAAATAGTCAAATACAACTTCACTAAGGTTATTCTAAAAAGGTTTTACAATTATAAAGCTGTTCTTATAGAGTAATTTGAGAAAATGCATTATATAAGCACATTCTAAAAAGGCTATACATTTATAAAGCTATTCTTATAGAGTAGTTTGAGAAAATGCATTATATAAGCACATAGAGAAGACAGTTAAGAAAATCTATTTACAGTATTTACACAAGGGGGGTTTAAAGATTAATAATTGTAGGACATTTTGAGAGCAAGGGTACATTCCATGTGGGATACCAATGTGTTCTTGGATAATATTTAGGTGGGGTAGACTATATGCACTGCCTCACCTTTTTACATTCTAGGTAGGATATCGGTGTATTCTTGTATAGTTTCAGGTAGGGTGAAGACAGGAGCATTTCCACTTAGTGGACAGATGTTTGAAAAACTGAGTTTTGAAATATTCAGAGTTTAATATTGTTCTTAAAGAGGACGGGAGAGAGTTCCAAGTCTTGCCAATAGTGAAGGAGAAGAGAAGTTGGCCAGCTGGACTTTTAGGTTTATTGATAGCAATCAGGTTTTGATGTTCGGATCTGAGAGTTCTATTGGGGATGTAGGGTGGAAGGATGTTAGCTAGGGCAGGACAGTTAGATGGCTGAAATATAAGTCTGTGTGCTGTGGTGAGCTGCAGATAGTTTAGGTAGTTTGGTAGTTCTAGCCAATTTAGGGATTGAAGGGAACGGCAATGATCGGTGGAATTTTTACAGTTGGAGGCAAATTTAGAGATTTTATTGCAGCAGTTTTCTAGTTTGGAGGTGATAGAGGATGACAAGAAGGCTAGGAGAGGAGCTCCATATAATAATGAGGGCGAAAGGTAGGTAGTGGCCAAAGTGTACCTGGTGGAGTGAGAGAGAAAGCGATTATTCCTATATAGCATGCCTAGTTTTTAGTGGGTTTTCTTAATATTTTGTTGAATGTGTATGTCAAACTTTAGGAATTCATCGACTATAACACCGAGTAATTTGGCAGAGGGAACCACTTCAATAGTGGAGTTGGAGTTGCTAAGGACTTTGAAAGTGTCTTTGTCATAGGAGTAAGGGGGAGAAGAGGAGGAGAATTTTGGATTTGTTAGCGTTAAGGGAGAGGTGGTTTTGGTGCATCCAGTTTTCAGTGGTTGAGAAGGCAGCTTGGGTTTTGAGAAGCAGTTCAGAGATGTTTGAGGCAGAGCAGACTAAGGTTGAATCGTCTGCGTATTGAATAATTTTGGTATCGGGGATAGCAGTGTGAAAGTGATTAATAAAAATATTAAAAAGCATGGGTCCAAGGATGGATCCCTGTGGTACACCTGTTGGTGTAGGTAGGAAGGAGGAGATGGAGTTTTTCCATTTGACTGCCTGAGACCTATCTGATAAGTAGCTAGAGAACCAGGATAGAGAGTTAGATGAGAGATGTAGGTTTGATAGATGAAGGAGAAGATGTTTATAGGAAACAGTATCAAAAGCTTTAGAGAGATCAAGCAAAACAGTAGAGACCAGGTGACCTGAATCTCGGGCTTGATTGATAGTTTCTAAGAAGAAAAGTAGAGCAGTAATAGTGCTATGCCCAGAGCGAAAGCCATGTTGAGTTGGTGTAAGAAGATGGTTTTGAATTAGAAAAGGCATACATTGGAAGTGGATACACTTTTCTAAGATTTTAGAAATTGGTGAGAGTAGAGCAATAGGGTGAAAAATTGTGATGCTGATGTTCTTGCCTCCTTTGTAAAGAGGAAGGATGTAAGCTGATCGCCATAGTTTAGGGACGTAAGATTCATTGATAGATCTATTAATAATGATGCTGATTGGGAGTGCTATCCCATCTGTGGCACATTTTAGGAAAGTGGAGGGAATATTGTCAGGGGCATTAGAGCAGGGTTTAAGTTTAGACAGAAGTCTTTTTATAAAGTTAGTTGAGACAGCTTTGAGCTCGAACCTGAGGGGAGGGTTATTGTAGGAATTGGAGGGGGAAGATAGGGGAACAGATGGGTTATTGCTAGGGAAGGTCTTGGTTAGGTCAGATATTGTTTATATGAAGAAAGAGTTAAATTCTGAGCATAGTTCTAGGTCAGATTTACTTCGGTCAGGGAAGGGATTATTTTTGGAGCTGGGATTAAGGAGAGAGTTTATTGAATTCCAGAATTTCTTGGGGTTGTTGTTATTATTAGACTGGAGGTTGGTGTAATAGGATTTTTTGTCCTTGGTAATTTGTTGTTTTACTTGGTTACGTAGTTGCTTATATTGGAGGAAGGTGTTGGGCAGTTTGTTTTGGAACAGCTTCCATAGTTTGTCCCTTTGATGCATAATTTGTTTAGTATGTTTAGATAACCAAGGAGCAGTATTTATTTTTACCCTTTTATTTCTGATAGGGGTAAGAGAATTAAGTGTATCTAAGAAAACAGAGTTGAAGTGGTCGATAGCAGCATCAAGAGGGAGAGTTTTAAGGTCTTGCCAGTTCATTTGTTTGAATAGGTTTGAGAGGGTTGTAGGGTTAAAGTTACTAAGATTACGAGTTAGGATGTATTGGTGTTGGTGAGAAGAAGAGTTGGTAGCGCGATGAATAAAGGCTGGGAGGTGGTCACTAATAGTGTCCGGAATTGTTCCAGAATTTGTGATTTTATTTGGATTGGAGACTAGGATCCAGTCAATAGAGGATCCTGGGGGGTTAGTTTTATTGGGTCGGGTTATATGGTGTATTGTTTGAGTGAAGTTGTAAAGGTTGATGGCTTGGGAAGGAGAGAGAGAGTTAATTTTGTTCCAGTCAGTATTTACATCACCTAAGATGTATGTTTCATAGTTAACTTTAGTAGATGCCCACTGGAGAATGTCTTCAAGGATAGGGATATTGTTCCCAGGGGAGATATATAGGGCAATAATACAGATATTTTTTTGTCTATTTAGTTTCAGTAGTCCAGCTGTAAGTTCAGTATTTTGGAATTGAGGAAGTGGAATTTGGAGGGTAATTACAGTTAGTGATTTAGAGTAAATATGGCAGAGCCACAACCTTTTTTTATAAGTCGGTTGTTTCTAATAATATGGTATCCAGTGGAAAGTATCTCTGAATCAGAGATGTGGGGTTTAAGCCAAGTCTCAGAAATGGCTAAGATATCTGGTTGATTATGGGTTAACCAAGCCTGGAAAAGGTGGACTTTGTTATTAATACTTTGGGAGTTCATGGTGAAGATTTTCAATGCGTTTGGGAGGGGAGAGGATGGGGTTGGGTAATTATTGTTAGTGAAAAGAATGGGGCCAGGGTTGGGGTGGATATCTCCAGCTAAGAATATGTTGTTAAATAGAAAAGATTTAAAAGATTTAGGTTTACAGATTGAGAGCTTAGTTAGATGTAAGGTTATTTTGTGTGTACATGTATTGGCAGTAGTGGAGAAGATTTTATAGTGGAACAGGTAGAGTTGATTGGGTGGGATAAGATAAGAGGAGATAGAATGGAAGTGAGAGTAAGAGTTAGGGTGAAGGGAGTTTTCAGTGGATGTTATTTTTGTTGGTGGAATTGGATAAGCAAAGGAAGAGTATGAGCTGATATAGCATGAAGGAATCAGAAAGAGAAGGAGGAAGCAAGGGACTACGAGTTGCTGAAGGATTGAGTAAACCATGATTATGCAAAGGGGGAGGAGAGATAGGAATGTCAGTTGAAGTAGAGAGTATGAAGATGAAGAATGAAATTGGAGAGAGAAGTGGTTTGTCTGAAGTTATATGAAGGAGGCAGGAATATAGTAGTAAGGGATGTGGGGAATAGGAATATTGAGGGAGAGGTGATAGAGGAGATGTATGAGAGGAGAGGGAGGAGACTGGGTAGGATGAGTGAATAGGAGAGGCTGAAAATTAGAGTGGGTGGATTAAGAGCAGCTGTAAGGCGGGAAGAAGAGCTATTGGATAATTGGAATAAGTGGGAGGAGAGATGGATGAATAAATGTAGGAGTGTTGGGGCGAGTGGGATTTGGTGGCAGGGTAGGGGAGCGGAGTGAGCCCGCAGGGTGAACGGAGTGGGTTCAGACAGGTAAGGAGGAGAGAGTCTGAGAGAACAATCAGTGAGCAGCAGGCTACTGCAATTCACCTTACTGGTAAGTAAGGGCGAGTGTAGGGTGAGATAATCTGAAGTGGTGAAGAAGAGGGGTAGCAAAGGGCAGAAAGTAGAGGATTGCAGCAAGTAGACTATGAGGTATATAGGCAGTCTAGTACAACAGAGCTGTACTTGGGAAATATTGCAGGGAGACAAAGAAGGGTGAAAGTATAAAGCAGGACTAGTAGAGGGAGTTAGCCTGGAAGGAAAAAAGAAGTGTGTAGGAGCTATGCTGGGGTGAGGGAGAGACTGAGATCAGAGATAGCTCTTATAGAGGGAGAGGAAGGGGCACTTTACAGTTATAGGTGGGTAAGCAAGGCCAAGAGAACGAGTTATGCATGGGCAGGGGTATGTCGAGGCAATCCCAGTTCTGTATCATAGCTCAAGAAATAATTTCCTTAGTTCTACCAATTTGCTCACCCAGTATTTCTGATAGAGTATTCTGCAGGGAATTTTTAAAGTCTGCCAACTCATTAAACTCCCAGTTGGGAACCTTGTTGGCTAGGCTTACGAAGGCCCTCGGGCTGATAGCCTAGTACCTACCTATGAACCTATGATCCTATGGAATACATTCCCAATTACCTCTTTCTTTCCCATCACACCTCCAGCATTTGTTATCTACCTCAGGAAAAATTCTTTGGAGTCTACCTGGGGTATAAAAATACCTATGTAAACACTTCCAAGCATACATATATCTTCCCCCCATTGTTTTTTGTGAATTGCTTATCAAATTTCTCTTCCCAATCCTTTCCAACCTCCTCTGATTCATTCTTATAGTTATCTTGCACTATTTTATATGCTCTATTAATTATCCATTTTTAATAGCAGCTTATGTTCTAGATTTTACTAAAAACTATACCAGTGCAGATCTTTTGCTTAGGATCACCTTATTTTTTTTCTCTTTGCCAATACTCTGATTTCAATCCTTGATAGGGAAGGCAATCGCTAGCCTGCAGCCCAAATAAATTCTTGGCCTCTTCCCATTCTATTGCCTTTCTCTTTCTAATTATTTGCTCACACCACCTTGGTTCCTTTGCCAGTTTGCTTTAATAAATTCTAGTCCCCTCTTGCCTACATATCAGCAGAATATTCTTTTTCCATTCCCATATTGGCTTAGTTATTAGAATACTTTATTTTACTTTCAGAATATAATATTCTGTATGGTTATTGTTATTCTCCTTAAGGATCTGCATCTAAAATTCCAGTTTCTCCTTGTTTCTTGAACATCACCCTGTTTTGTCATCATCCCTTTCTATTTTGAATTATAGCTTTTTTACTTGTGCTGTGTACAGGAGTCTGAACTGTGTACCTTGACATACCCCTTCAAATCACATGATCCCAAACCACCATGTTCTATTGGAAGAATCAGCTTATCCAAATTGATTCTTGCCACCTTCCCCTCCCAGATAAAATCCTTCAGCTCTTTATTAATTGATATCCACGACTTCCCTCTGGTTGATAAAAATATGCCTGACCTGTGTATAAAACTATGTATTGTTTTTTGCTATCAATATACATAAAGCAGAGCTTCCAATTTCTCAGTTTTTTGTGATTATCTTTTGTTTAGTCTCTTTCCACATATCCTTAGCTGCCACAACATAATCCTTTTTAACCCATACTCCTAAGTACTTCATTTCATCATGTCCCCATAAATATGGATATTGCTGAACCAATTTGTGTGTGGGTATGTAGTTTACAGCTATTGCCTTTGTTTTAGCTTCATTAATTTTCTATCCCAAAATGATTTGAAATCATCTCAAAATGTTCCACAACACTGAAATGCCATTTTCTGTTTTCTTTTTTCAAGTATAAAATAATATCATCTGCTAGTAAAGCCGGCTTTTCTTGACTATCATACTAATTATACCCTTGAATTTCTGAGTTCCTTATTTTCTTAGCCAATAGTTCTAAATATAACACAAATAACAAAGGGAAAGAGGAAACCCCCGCCTGTTTCATCTGCTCAAACAGAAATTATCCAAGAGAAACCCAAAAACTTTAAATTTTGCCTCTAATCCCTCATATATCCTCCTAATCAGCCTTATAATTTTATCAGGGAATACAAATGCATCCAATGCCTTGCTCATAAAATCTTAGTTTACTCTTCTGAATGCCTTCTCTGCATCAAGGCTCATCAACAACTGTGGTATTTTCTTACATTCTGCATCCCTCTAGATCATCATTGTACTGTTAATGTTGTCAAATGTTTGCCTCCCCTCCACAAAACGCATATTGATCCATATCTATTAATTCTGGCATCACCTTTGCCATTCTTTTAGCCATTATGGACATAAACACTTTATAATTATGGTTTAGAATTGAAATGGGCCTGTGTTAAGCTGGATCTGATGGATCTTTACCTTTTTTAGGTAATACAGCTACCTCTGCTTTCTTCCGGGATGTTGCTACTTCCCCTCCTCTTAACATACAGTTAAGCAAAACCTTCCAGATCTTTATAACTTTTTCCATCCTAGCTTCCAAACTTCCACAGGAATAGCATCTATTCCTGGGGACTTTCCTGTAGATTGGTTATGCATCGCCATTTTTATCTCATCTCCTGCTATCCTGTTAGTAATTGAGCCTCATCTATCTCTAACCTTGGCATCTTTAATTCGTCCATAAACATTTCCACTTGTACCATTTCTTGATTTCCATATTTCTCTGCTTTATACAGATTTTCATAAAATTTTCCAAATACTTCTAGTACTTCTACAGTACAGTACAGGAATGTGATATAAAAGAACTTGAGGAAGAGGAAGTGTATAAATATTTGTGAATTGATGAAGGATCAGCAGTAAAACATGAACAAATGCTAATAAAACTTAGTAAGAAATATTTTAGAAGATTAACTTAATTCTGAAAACAGCTCTGACATCTAGAAACAAAGTCCAAGCTATAAGCCAATTTCCTCTTCCTTTTCTAACTTATAGTTTTGGGGTGATTGATTGGCCCCAAAAAGTATTATATCAGTTGGACAGGAAAACAAGAAAAATGCTTCATGCTTATCAAATTATTTAAAAATCAGTGTATATCAAGATTATATATTCCCCATTCTGAAGGAGGCATGGCCTTCCACGAAACTGATTACTTTTAGACATCTGTAATCGTAGGACTCCATACATATTTGCTGACCTCACAAGATCCAAAGGTAGAGAAATATTTAAAAAAAAAGGAGAAGGAGTCTAAGATGACTTCCCTGCTTAGTTTAGCAGAAGTATATTGGTGTCAAGTGGATATGGAAATACAAATCAGGTAGCAACTGAATGTGCTAAAAACAAAAGAAAGAATATGAGGTAAAAAATCAGATGAGAAGGAAAAAATGTGAACAATGCAGAAATATAGTTGCAAGTACAGAAAACTCCTGGAACAACATCATGGCAATCAGGATTTAATGCAGGAATCTTAAAGGAGAGGCGAATTTAAACCAAAAGATGAAAGGTTAATATTGGTGGCCCAGGATAGTGGACTACATACACGATGGTTTACAAAGTCCACTGAACATATTGGACAAATGCAGGTTTTGTAAAACAGAAATGGAAACAGTTGCACATCTTTTTGCTGGGTGTGACACACTAATGGCAGAAGGGCTGTATACTGAAAGGCATAATAATGTGGCAAGACTGTTGCATTGGGGATTGTGCAAACATTATAATGTTGAAGTAGCTGGGAAGGATTGGAAAACTGACCACAAAGCATTATAGAAAATGATGAAGTTTATATCACATGAGATCACCAATTGCCAACACTTCAAAAAATAGATGCAAAGAAAATTGCATGAATTGCAGAAGTAGTCAGTTCTGGGTACATTATGAATGCTATGAAGAGCACTTTTGGCTAACATCAAATATTGAAACAATACTAATTACAATTTCATGAACTGTAATCATACTTTGACTTAGGAATGGGGTCCATTCCCATCTCTGTGAATTTAAAAAGAGGTATGCTAATGTAAATAAAGTTACACCTTCGTTTTTTCTTATCAAGCCTTACACACACACACACACACACACACACACACACACACACACACACACACACACACACACACACACACACAGACTATAAAATCTATTCCTTAGGTTTCTTTTTTCTATACCCTATCTTCTGCCAATTATCAGGCTTCCACCAATCAGACATCAGCCCACTCATTCTTTAGTATTGGGGTTCACTGCCAGATCCACTAGGCAACAGCCTTTCATGGTAGCCATGATTTAGGCAGACATGAGGGTTGCATGTGACCTTATCTGCATTCCTGCAGTAAGGACATTTACTTAGTGGCCTAACCAATCCCCTGGGGGGGGGGATATGCAGACTCATCATTGTGGAACAACAAAACCTTCCTCTGTACAAATGCACACTTCTGTGCACTTACTTATAGAAGGCTACCATCCAGTAGTGGCTTGGTGGACCACATGAATTTCCCCAAGTCAGGGCCTGCCCCCTTCTCCCAAGTAGCTGTTATGTTCCACATCTGGCTCTGCCCCTTAACCCCAGGATAAGAATGTCTATCCTCTTTTTCCAGCTACATCAAGCACCTGAGCAGAAAAAAATTAATTCAGGTCGCCTGGGCTGTATTCAGAGATTGGTCCTTTTACACAACCAGGCTGATTTATTGTTTGAATTACTGTAAATTACTGTTGTTTACAGCTTAACAAATACATACCAGTTTGGAATAATCACTGTATTCTGTAAAGTGTGCAGAAAAATTATAAAATGTTCAGTACTTTTGTAAAAGTGAATTAGTGTACAGCTTGAAATATATCGACCATTCCTTGCTGGAGGATATTTTAGGAAGGTGTTAAGTCATGCTATTACAAAATTGAGGCAGACTGAAACATACACAGAATATAAAATATATTTCTGCAGAGACATACCTTAGTATAATGTTTTATGTATTTATTATTGTTCGTTTCCAGCAATGCTCACGTAATATGACTGCAGTTTCAGCTAAAAGTTTATACTAATTTTAATATAGTACTCCATATCAGGATTTAACTAAAGGAGTGAAGCATTTAAGAAACAAATTCCCCTGAAAATAACTTGAACATTACACATTAGTTATGGAAACATTTGCATGATGTAAATATTGATGTCAACATGCTCAAGGGAATAGTTATGATGGACTGTTTAAAGTTACTAAAGTTATGATGAGATTTTTTAAAATTACCGTGAGTTTCCTCTTCATCTTTGCATGTGTTTCACAGGAAATAAGAAAGCAATTTGATTTTTATATCACTTGAGGAACACAGATATCATATTTATCATTTTATGGGCATACCCTCCTTTATATATACAACAACTGATAAAAGATTTCTGCGTTTTCAGGGGAAATCTCAGCTTTCCAGGCAGCAGACTTTAACTGTCAAACAAAGGAGATGGGGGCACATGTCCCTGTTCAACCCTCCTGGATCTACCACTATGGGACTGATATGGTCAGGATTGTTATAAAAAGCATTTCCCATGTGATAGCAAACAGGGAAGTTCTGTTTTTGAAAGACTTTTATTTGCTATAGGTCAACTGCTGCACATCCACTGTGGCTTCAGGTAATAACAAATATCATGCGATAACTCCTGAGAGCCAGGCCACTGGACCTCACAGTGGAATGTGATAGTTAGAAAGGACACCAGATATGTGTGGCTGACCCTTCAGAAAGCTTGACTGGCAGTAAACATAACACAAGGCCCCAGCATTGCTTATTACATTTTGAATTTACTAAATGTCATTTGGAATTACTTTTGCAACTGGTATATAATTATCATTTTGCCCTTGTGTATCCTGAGCCCAAAGCGTCGTATGATGCTATGCACAAAATATAACAACAGCAGACATGTTATATGTCTTTAACATTCTGCTATTCATTGATTCATAAATGATCTCTTTAAGCTGATACGGGTTTTGTCCCTTGTGTCTGCCAGTCATCTGTCCAATTACTGTAACTGTGAATCAGTCATGATCTGTGTAGTCATCAAAGAATTGTTTTCTGTACTGTAATCTCACCTGCATGCCACAGTGTGGGGTTCCAGGCTTGGGCAAGCACTTGGTGCTGTGACCTCATCTAGATGCCACAGTGTGGAGTTCCAGGCATGGGTAAGCACTTGGAGTATAACCAGACCATCATATTTCTTTTAAATAAAGTGTTGCAACAGCCGATCAAAGTATCATTAATTGTAATTGCATTTAACAATTTGTGACAAAGAATGGTGTTACAGCTTAGAGTCTAATCATAGGAACATACCTGCATGATTAATAACAGCCATTACCAGGCAATATTACTGAAATGACCACCTAAGAGATAGGATTAACCTTTATTTATCGGATTTACTACTACTAGAAGGATACTGATTGCAACAACGCTAGGCCATTGGTGGAGAAGTGTGGCCTGCATAATATCAATTATTATGTTATAACACAGTCCGATTAACATGGGAAGGTATCTGTGCCAGGCAAACTTGATGATGACAAAACATTCTGTTTCTTCAGTTTAATTTTTGGCAGTAATACCCCTGATGACATCTTTTCTTGTTTAACATTTATGTTCATGCCTACATATTTTGGAATTTTGTAGCACCATTGTGGAACAGGGGAACTGAATTAAAGAGTCCTTATTAGAGTCGAAGTTCTTTAGTAACTGCTTATGTTCATGTTTATTTCCAAAGGTTTGAATGTTCTTCTTATTCAGTTAGAAAGGATTCAGTGCTAGAATATGTTGGAGTAGAGGGGTAGGCAGACCAGTATGTGACCTTATTTTGCCTGGTACTTCACTAGGCACCAGCTTGATCAGTGACATTATAGCCTTACTTTTTTCTGACAGTATTTCTTGCAAACCAGACCATATGTATCCACTTATCCAAGTATCTCATACATCTCTGGGGTAGCTTGTCTGCTTTGTGCTTGAAAATCAGAAGACGTTATGTTTTGTTGGCGTAGTGCCTGTCCTTGGTTGTATGTATGGATAATCTAGTGCTTATGGGCAGGGTAACCATCTCATCACTGGTGATTGGGGTAAAGGAATGAACTCAGATTGGTTCCAACATCGGAAAAACTGGGGTCCATCCAAGGAATGTTGATTTCGGCGAAGTGTCAGTGACTTTTGATTAAGACAGTTGAATGATAATGAACAGAAGTCACGAATTCTGTTGTGGCTGGGATTCTTAGGGAGCTGTAGGCATGGATGTGCACATTAATACAACACATTGTGGGTTTTAAGATGGCATGCTCTTAGTGTTGTACAGGAGCACAGACATGGATCAGTTTTGTTATGCATACATTTATGTGTTGTGAACATATATATCATTTTGAAATTGTAATGGCTTTCTGAAGCACACTTCAGAGTGGTAGTACTGGAGTGGTATTGTGTTGAAGAATGTTAAATTGTAGTCTTAGGTAGTATATGTGTGATATCTATGACGAAAAATAAATAGCCAAAACTTTATTTAAATTGTTAACTAACATAACAAGGATGAAATGTAATATTTTCCACCTGTAGTAACATACCGATGAATGCATGTAGTGTTACTCAGTCACTTAGTTAAGATTCAAGTAAAGATAGATAGTCATATCAGTTCCTTTTGTATACACAGAGCCATGAATACAAATCAGTTGACTTGAGCTGGATTAGTAACTTGGGCACCTGCTAGACTCAGATGGAGAGAGGGGTGATGTGGCTAAGCCATCTTGTCTCTGTTCAAAGGAAAATGTGCTGCCACATGGTAACTGCCTTAATGATGACCTCTTTCAAATGGGTGCTGCTGCTAATGGAATGAATAGGCCAGTTGGCATTGGTTGGTTAATGGTTAACAAGTGAGGGGGAGCAAAAAAGAAAAAAAATGAGAGAAACAGAAATAATTCTTTGGATCTTGCAGGCTCATATCAGTGAAAGACACATTGTGACTTGGGAGTATATTAGTTTATACCATTCTTCTAGTTTTACCCAGGAGTAATTCTTCTGGATCAAAGGACAATTTACCTTTAAGTCTGCCCAGGTTATTCCCTCTTCTTTATTGAATAGTTGATCAATTAATTAATTATTTTATCTATCTATCTATCTAGCTATTTATCTAGCTATATATTATCTTACCCATAAAAGACCAGAATGTTAAAGATCTCATTGATACACACCTATTATTTCAAACAGTTTACCATCAAAATTGTGAGTGAAGGTTCAACGACCACGGGATGTCAAAATTTGTTTGGCTGAATCCATGTTGTTGAACCTTCATTTGCGCAAGTCCTGGTTCAGCAAATGCACTGTACAGTCACACATATGTGGTCAACCTTATGACAAGAGATCATGGTACAGTGCGGAGCAGGAAATTTGCCCTTTTCCCCACTGAAATGCGATCTCAGCATTGGAATATGTAATATGTGGGGGGGGGGTGCAGTAGGGCTTCCCCCTGCATAATAGTTTTGTCACATGACATACAGTGTCCGCCTGCAGTCTACAGACATCAAGAAATGTTGAATTCACTTAAGGAAGTGTATTTGCGACATGCTGACCTTTTTGACATTCAGTTTCAAACATGCGTGTCGATATTTGCGTCTATATCACGTTATCGAAATCTTACTACATCGAATCACTAAAGGTCAAGCTCTAGTGATCGATGTAGTAAAACATCAAATAACGTTTAAAAAAAAAAACAAACAAACAAAAATAAAAACTAACTAGCGTAGGCAGGGGGGCAAGCCCCCCTGCAACCCCCACACCCCCCTAATTAAATATTCCAACTCCGAGACTGCACTACATTGAGGTAAATGGAAATCTCCCCCTACGGAGATTTCCATTTACCTGCACGATGTTCTGCGCTTTTGATGTTGTGATGCCGACAATATCAGCTTTGATATTGTTGGCTTTCAACATTGTGAAGTAGACCCCGATATTTCAGGTAGGAATTTATTTTGAGCATCAACTATTTGATAGTAAGCTGTTTTTAACACCTTTATTAAATTATCACATTTTAAACAATGGCAAAGGTGCACATATATTAAAAGAAAATAAAATAAACCATAATAACAGTTTTCATTATTTTTATGCATTATACATATAAATTTTCATTTAAACAATTAGCATTCTCTCCAATACATAGATTACTTAATTTCTGCCTTCCCTTAAACCTCACTCCCCCAGTTGAACATTATTCTGCATACATTGTTCCCATAAATTTGTTTCTATGTTATTTGTTCCTTGCCCTGCTATGTCTAGACATTTCAGATCATATATATTGGCTTAAAATAATAATTTCCTTAGTTACAACCATTTGCTCTCTCAACATTTCTGACAAAGTACTCTAGGGATTGTTTAACATCTGCCAACTCATTACACCCCCCCCCCAAAAAAAAAAAAAACAAAACAAAAACAAAAAACATGCTTCCAGTTACCTAAGTCTTTTCTGTTACAGCTCCAGCATTTGTTATCTACTTGTGGAAAAATGATCTGGCGTCTGCTTGGTGTATAAAAATGCATATCTAAGCAAAAATCATAAACCTTCTGGACTTTGTTGCATACTTGGCAACCAATACAATTGTCCTCTGTTATATATTGCCTTTCCATTCTGTCTTCCAAATCTTTTTTAATCACATTTGATTGATGCTTATAGTTATCATGCATTATTTTTTATGCCCTACAAACTATCCTACAAACATCTGCAATAATGGATCAATGGAACAGCCTTCCCTCATATATTACTCAACTCAACTCCCTAATAGCCTTTAAAGCTGCACTAAAAACCCACTATTTAATTAATCCCAGCTCTACCTGTGAGATACAGTGTAAGCGCCCTTAACCTCACATATTTACTCAGATTCTACTCTTTAACCCTCTGTTTAATTTTTTCTTCCTCCTCTATATGACTGTTTCTCCTGCTTACAATATGTGCAATCTACTAAGGATTATGATTACTTTTTTGTGGATTGAAAGTATGTTATTATGCATCCATACAGTCTGACAGTATGTATTAACTTATATACTATTTACTCCCCACTCTATGCTTATGTATGTATATCTATTTCACTTTGTATTTGTTCTGTATAAAATTTGATTAATTGTGGAACTTTTTTCCCCGGGACTCCACTGAAAATGGTTTCTGACCCAGTGGACTTTCCTGGTCAACACATCTCAATAAATAAATAAATAATGCACAATCTAATTGCTTAATTAACTGAATCTTAATGTACCATCTCTATTGACATCCCTTGTGCTTTTATATGGCAGGACTAATTTAATGAACTGTTTGCACCATATTAAAAAAAAAAGAAGAATCTATGGGATCAGATCGCATTCCATCTGAACTAGTTAATAACATTAGAACCCTCCCCCTGCCCCTCTCTCTCTCTTCTCTCATCCATCCCTACACTCCTAACCGTGCCCTCCATAGCTCTCAACAGCATCTTCTGCAAGTATATGTGCCCAACAAAAATATTGGCAAACTTCCCTACAGCTACTCATTGGCAAATGCCTGGAATAAACTACCGCTTAGTGTAAGATTGATCATAGGTAATAGGTTCATAGGTGTTTACTAGGCTAATGACCACAAGGGCCTTTTAAGCCTAGCCATGCATCCCAAATCTCTGACAAGTTCTGATACCTTTGATAAGTGTAGGCATGGGCCTGGGAGGTGAACCATTTACAGGTTACCTGTTTGTATTAGAGACATAGATGCCAAACCAGGGATGAATTTCCACTTTTCCATCCAATTGTCTGAGTTGCACTTGAATTGGGTTAGGGAGGAATTCTGCTTCACATGGATGGGGAGCCTGTTCCATAGACGGGGTAGTCTCTGGGATACATACCTATGTATGGATGGTGCATACCATGGTATCGGGGATAGCAGTGTGAAAGCTATTAATAAAAATATTAAAAAGCATGGGTCCAAGGATAGATCCCTGTGGTACACCCAGTATTTCTGACAGAGTATTCTGCAGGGAATTTTTAAAGTCTGCCAACTCATTAAACTCCCAGTTGGGAACCTTGTTGGCTAGGCTTACGAAGGCCCTCGGGCTGATAGCCTAGTACCTACCTATGAACCTATAATCCTATGAAATACTTTCCCAATTACCTCTTTCTTTCCCATCACACCTCCAGTATTTGATATCTACCTCAGGAAAAATTCTTTGGAGTCTACCTGGGGTATAAAAATACCTATGTAAACACCTCCAAGCATACATATATCTTTCCCCCATTGTTTTTTTGTGAATTGCTTATCCAATTTCTCTTCCCAATCCTTTCCAACCTCCTCTGATTCATTCTTATAGTTATCTTGCACTATTTTATATGCTCTATTAATTATCCATTTTTTAACAGCAGCTTATATTCTAGATTTTATTAAAAACTATACCAGTGCTGGTCTTTTGCTTAGGATCCCCTTATTTTTTTTCTCTTTGCCAATACTCTGATTTCAATCCTTGATAGGGAAGGCAATCGCTAGCCTGCAGCCCAAATAAATTATTGGCCTCTTCCCATTCTATTGCCTTTCTCTTTCTAATTATTTGCTCACACCACCTTGGTTCCTTTGCCAGTTTACTTTAATAAATTCTAGTCCCCTCTTGCCTACTTATCAGCAGAATCTCCTTTTTCCATTCCCATATTGGCTTAGTTCTTAGAATACTTTATGCTACTTTCAGAATATAATATTCTGTATGGTTATTGTTATTCTCCTTAAGGATCTGCATCTAAAATCCCAGTTTCTCCTTGTTTCTTGAGCTTCACCCTGTTTGTCATCATCCCTTTCCATTTTGAATTATAGTTTTTTACTTGTGCTGTGTACAGGAGCCTGAACTGTGTACCTTGACATACCCCTTCAAATCACATGATCCCAAACCACCATGTTCTATTGGAAGAATCAGCTTATCCAAATTGATTCTTGCCACCTTCCCCTCCCAGATAAAATCCTTCAACTCTTTATTAATTGATATCCACGACTTCCCTCTGGTTGATAACAATATGCCTGACCTGTGTATAAAACTATGTATTGTTTTTTGCTATCAATATACATAAAGCAGAGCTTCCAATTTCACAGTTTTTTGTGATTATCTTTTGTTTAGTCTCTTTCCACATATCCTTAGCTGCCACAACATAATCCTTTTTAGCCCATACTCCTAAGTACTTCATTTCATCATGTCCCCATAAATATGGATATTGCTGAACCAATTTGTGTGGGTATGTAGTTTACAGCTATTGCCTTTGTTTTAGCTTCATTAATTTTCTATCCCAAAATGATTTGAAACCATCTCAAAATGTTCCACAACACTGAAATGTCATTTTCTGTTTTCTTTTTTCAAGTATAAAATAATATCATCTGCTAGTAAAGCCAGCTTTTCTTGACTATCATACTTATTTTCTTAGCCAATAGTTCTAAATATAACACAAATAACAAAGGGAAAGAGGAAACCCCCGCCTGTTTCATCTGCTCAAACAGAAATTATCCAAGAGAAACCCACCAACTTTAATTTTTGCCTCCAATCCCTCATATATCCTCCTAATCAGCCTTATAATTTTATCAGGGAATACAAATGCATCTAATGCCTTGCTCATAAAATCTTAGTTTACTCTTCTGAATGCTTTCTCTGCATCAAGGCTCATCAACAACTGTGGTATTTTCTTACATTCTGCATCCCTCTAGATCATCATTGTACTGTTAATGTTGTCAAATGTTTGCCTCCCCTCCACAAAACGCATATTGATCCATATCTATTAATTTTGGCATCACCTTTGCCATTCTTTTAGCCATTATGGACATAAACACTTTATAATTATGGTTTAGAATTGAAATGGGCCTGTGTTAAGCTGGATCTGATGGGTCTTTACCTTCTTTAGGCAATACAGCTATCTCTGCTTTCTTCCAGGATGTTGGTACTTCCCCTCCTCTTAACATACTGTTAAGTAAAACCTTCCAGATCTTTATAACTTTTTCCCTCCTAGCTTCCAAACTTCCACAGGAATAGCATCTATTCCTGGGGACTTTCCTATAGATTGGTTATGCATCGCCATTTTTATCTCATCTCCTGCTATCCTGTTAGTAATTGAGCCTCCTCTACCTCTAACCTTGGCATCTTTAATTCATCCATAAACATTTCCACTTATACCATTTCTTGATTTCCATATTTCTCTACTTTATACAGATTTTCATAAAATTCCCAAATACGTCTAGTACTTCTACAGTACAGTACAGGAATGTGATATAAAAGAACTTGAGGAAGAGGAAGTGTATAAATATTTGTGAATTGATGAAGGATCAGCAGTAAAACATGAACAAATGCTAATAAAACTTAGTAAGAAATATTTTAGAAGATTAACTTAATTCTGAAAACAGCTCTGACATCTAGAAACAAAGTCCAAGCTATAAGCCAATTTCCTCTTCCTTTTCTAACTTATAGTTTTGGGGTGATTGATTGGCCCCAAAAAGTATTATATCAGTTGGACAGGAAAACAAGAAAAATGCTTCATGCTTATCAAATTATTTAAAAAATCAGTGTATATCAAGATTATATATTCCCCATTCTGAAGGAGGCATGGCCTTCCACGAAACTGATTACTTTTAGACATCTGTAATCGTAGGACTCCATACATATTTGCTGACCTCACAAGATCCAAAGGTAGAGAAATATTTAAAAAAAAAGGAGAAGGAGTCTAAGATGACTTCCCTGCTTAGTTTAGCAGAAGTATATTGGTGTCAAGTGGATATGGAAATACAAATCAGGTAGCAACTGAATGTGCTAAAAACAAAAGAAAGAATATGAGGTAAAAAAATCAGATGAGAAGGAAAAAATGTGAACAATGCAGAAATATAGTTGCAAGTACAGAAAACTCCTGGAACAACATCATGGCAATCAGGATTTAATGCAGGAATCTTAAAGGAGAGGCGAATTTAAACCAAAAGATGAAAGGTTAATATTGGTGGCCCAGGATAGTGGACTACATACACGATGGTTTACAAAGTCCACTGAACATATTGGACAAATGCAGGTTTTGTAAAACAGAAATGGAAACAGTTGCACATCTTTTTGCTGGGTGTGACACACTAATGGCAGAAGGGCTGTATACTGAAAGGCATAATAATGTGGCAAGACTGTTGCATTGGGGATTGTGCAAACATTATAATGTTGAAGTAGCTGGGAAGGATTGGAAAACTGACCACAAAGCATTATAGAAAATGATGAAGTTTATATCACATGAGATCACCAATTGCCAACACTTCAAAAAATAGATGCAAAGAAAATTGCATGAATTGCAGAAGTAGTCAGTTCTGGGTACATTATGAATGCTATGAAGAGCACTTTTGGCTAACATCAAATATTGAAACAATACTAATTACAATTTCATGAACTGTAATCATACTTTGACTTAGGAATGGGGTCCATTCCCATCTCTGTGAATTTAAAAAGAGGTATGCTAATGTAAATAAAGTTACACCTTCGTTTTTTTTCTTATCAAGCCTTACACACACACACACACACACACACACACACACACACACACACACACACACACACACACACACACACACACACACACACAGACTATAAAATCTATTCCTTAGGTTTCTTTTTTCTATACCCTATCTTCTGCCAATTATCAGGCTTCCACCAATCAGACATCAGCCCACTCATTCTTTAGTATTGGGGTTCACTGCCAGATCCACTAGGCAACAGCCTTTCATGGTAGCCATGATTTAGGCAGACATGAGGGTTGCATGTGACCTTATCTGCATTCCTGCAGTAAGGACATTTACTTAGTGGCCTAACCAATCCCCTGGGGGGGGGGGATATGCAGACTCATCATTGTGGAACAACAAAACCTTCCTCTGTACAAATGCACACTTCTGTGCACTTACTTATAGAAGGCTACCATCCAGTAGTGGCTTGGTGGACCACATGAATTTCCCCAAGTCAGGGCCTGCCCCCTTCTCCCAAGTAGCTGTTATGTTCCACATCTGGCTCTGCCCCTTAACCCCAGGATAAGAATGTCTATCCTCTTTTTCCAGCTACATCAAGCACCTGAGCAGAAAAAAATTAATTCAGGTCGCCTGGGCTGTATTCAGAGCTTGGTCCTTTTACACAACCAGGCTGATTTATTGTTTGAATTACTGTAAGTTACTGTTGTTTACAGCTTAACAAATACATACCAGTTTGGAATAATCACTGTATTCTGTAAAGTGTGCAGAAAAATTATAAAATGTTCAGTACTTTTGTAAAAGTGAATTAGTGTACAGCTTGAAATATATCGACCATTCCTTGCTGGAGGATATTTTAGGAAGGTGTTAAGTCATGCTATTACAAAATTGAGGCAGACTGAAACATACACAGAATATAAAATATATTTCTGCAGAGACATACCTTAGTATAATGTTTTATGTATTTATTATTGTTCGTTTCCAGCAATGCTCACGTAATATGACTGCAGTTTCAGCTAAAAGTTTATACTAATTTTAATATAGTACTCCATATCAGGATTTAACTAAAGGGTGAAGCATTTAAGAAACAAATTCCCCTGAAAATAACTTGAACATTACACATTAGTTATGGAAACATTTGCATGATGTAAATATTGATGTCAACATGCTCAAGGGAATAGTTATGATGGACTGTTTAAAGTTACTAAAGTTATGATGAGATTTTTTAAAATTACCGTGAGTTTCCTCTTCATCTTTGCATGTGTTTCACAGGAAATAAGAAAGCAATTTGATTTTTATATCACTTGAGGAACACAGATATCATATTTATCATTTTATGGGCATACCCTCCTTTATATATACAACAACTGATAAAAGATTTCTGCGTTTTTCAGGGGAAATCTCAGCTTTCCAGGCAGCAGACTTTAACTGTCAAACAAAGGAGATGGGGGCACATGTCCCTGTTCAACCCTCCTGGATCTACCACTATGGGACTGATATGGTCAGGATTGTTATAAAAAGCATTTCCCATGTGATAGCAAACAGGGAAGTTCTGTTTTTGAAAGACTTTTATTTGCTATAGGTCAACTGCTGCACATCCACTGTGGCTTCAGGTAATAACAAATATCATGCGATAACTCCTGAGAGCCAGGCCACTGGACCTCACAGTGGAATGTGATAGTTAGAAAGGACACCAGATATGTGTGGCTGACCCTTCAGAAAGCTTGACTGGCAGTAAACATAACACAAGGCCCCAGCATTGCTTATTACATTTTGAATTTACTAAATGTCATTTGGAATTACTTTTGCAACTGGTATATAATTATCATTTTGCCCTTGTGTATCCTGAGCCCAAACGTCGTATGATGCTATGCACAAAATATAACAACAGCAGACATGTTATATGTCTTTAACATTCTGCTATTCATTGATTCATAAATGATCTCTTTCGCTGATACGGGTTTTGTCCCTTGTGTCTGCCAGTCATCTGTCCAATTACTGTAACTGTGAATCAGTCATGATCTGTGTAGTCATCAAAGAATTGTTTTCTGTACTGTAATCTCACCTGCATGCCACAGTGTGGGGTTCCAGGCTTGGGCAAGCACTTGGTGCTGTGACCTCATCTAGATGCCACAGTGTGGAGTTCCAGGCATGGGTAAGCACTTGGAGTATAACCAGACCATCATATTTCTTTTAAATAAAGTGTTGCAACAGCCGATCAAAGTATCATTAATTGTAATTGCATTTAACAATTTGTGACAAAGAATGGTGTTACAGCTTAGAGTCTAATCATAGGAACATACCTGCATGATTAATAACAGCCATTACCAGGCAATATTACTGAAATGACCACCTAAGAGATAGGATTAACCTTTATTTATCGGATTTACTACTACTAGAAGGATACTGATTGCAACAACGCTAGGCCATTGGTGGAGAAGTGTGGCCTGCATAATATCAATTATTATGTTATAACACAGTCCGATTAACATGGGAAGGTATCTGTGCCAGGCAAACTTGATGATGACAAAACATTCTGTTTCTTCAGTTTAATTTTTGGCAGTAATACCCCTGATGACATCTTTTCTTGTTTAACATTTATGTTCATGCCTACATATTTTGGAATTTTGTAGCACCATTGTGGAACAGGGGAACTGAATTAAAGAGTCCTTATTAGAGTCGAAGTTCTTTAGTAACTGCTTATGTTCATGTTTATTTCCAAAGGTTTGAATGTTCTTCTTATTCAGTTAGAAAGGATTCAGTGCTAGAATATGTTGGAGTAGAGGGGTAGGCAGACCAGTATGTGACCTTATTTTGCCTGGTACTTCACTAGGCACCAGCTTGATCAGTGACATTATAGCCTTACTTTTTTCTGACAGTATTTCTTGCAAACCAGACCATATGTATCCACTTATCCAAGTATCTCATACATCTCTGGGGTAGCTTGTCTGCTTTGTGCTTGAAAATCAGAAGACGTTATGTTTTGTTGGCGTAGTGCCTGTCCTTGGTTGTATGTATGGATAATCTAGTGCTTATGGGCAGGGTAACCATCTCATCACTGGTGATTGGGGTAAAGGAATGAACTCAGATTGGTTCCAACATCGGAAAAACTGGGGTCCATCCAAGGAATGTTGATTTCGGCGAAGTGTCAGTGACTTTTGATTAAGACAGTTGAATGATAATGAACAGAAGTCACGAATTCTGTTGTCCTGGGATTCTTAGGGAGCTGTAGGCATGGATGTGCACATTAATACAACACATTGTGGGTTTTAAGATGGCATGCTCTTAGTGTTGTACAGGAGCACAGACATGGATCAGTTTTGTTATGCATACATTTATGTGTTGTGAACATATATATCATTTTGAAATTGTAATGGCTTTCTGAAGCACACTTCAGAGTGGTAGTACTGGAGTGGTATTGTGTTGAAGAATGTTAAATTGTAGTCTTAGGTAGTATATGTGTGATATCTATGACGAAAAATAAATAG
Organism: Protopterus annectens; assembly: GCF_019279795.1. Classification (NCBI taxonomy): domain Eukaryota; kingdom Metazoa; phylum Chordata; order Ceratodontiformes; family Protopteridae; genus Protopterus; species Protopterus annectens. Next base: position 835,799,396 of record NC_056737.1, read on the forward strand.
CCAAAACTTTATTTAAATTGTTAACTAACATAACAAGGATGAAATGTAATATTTTCCACCTGTAGTAACATACCGATGAATGCATGTAGTGTTACTCAGTCACTTAGTTAAGATTCAAGTAAAGATAGATAGTCATATCAGTTCCTTTTGTATACACAGAGCCATGAATACAAATCAGTTGACTTGAGCTGGATTAGTAACTTGGGCACCTGCTAGACTCAGATGGAGAGAGGGGTGATGTGGCTAAGCCATCTTGTCTCTGTTCAAAGGAAAAATGTGCTGCCACATGGTAACTGCCTTAATGATGACCTCTTTCAAATGGGTGCTGCTGCTAATGGAATGAATAGGCCAGTTGGCATTGGTTGGTTAATGGTTAACAAGTGAGGGGGAGCAAAAAAGAAAAAAAATGAGAGAAACAGAAATAATTCTTTGGATCTTGCAGGCTCATATCAGTGAAAGACACATTGTGACTTGGGAGTATATTAGTTTATACCATTCTTCTAGTTTTACCCAGGAGTAATTCTTCTGGATCAAAGGACAATTTACCTTTAAGTCTGCCCAGGTTATTCCCTCTTCTTGATTGAATAGTTGATCAATTAATTAATTATTTTATCTATCTATCTATCTAGCTATTTATCTAGCTATATATTATCTTACCCATAAAAGACCAGAATGTTAAAGATCTCATTGATACACACCTATTATTTCAAACAGTTTACCATCAAAATTGTGAGTGAAGGTTCAACGACCACGGGATGTCAAAATTTGTTTGGCTGAATCCATGTTGTTGAACCTTCATTTGCGCAAGTCCTGGTTCAGCAAATGCACTGTACAGTCACACATATGTGGTCAACCTTATGACAAGAGATCGTGGTACAGTGCGGAGCAGGAAATTTGCCCTTTTCCCCACTGAAATGCGATCTCAGCATTGGAATATGTAATATGTGGGGGGGGTGCAGTAGGGCTTCCCCCTGCATAATAGTTTTGTCACATGACATACAGTGTCCGCCTGCAGTCTACAGACATCAAGAAATGTTGAATTCACTTAAGGAAGTGTATTTGCGACATGCTGACCTTTTTGACATTCAGTTTCAAACATGCGTGTCGATATTTGCGTCTATATCACGTTATCGAAATCTTACTACATCGAATCACTAAAGGTCAAGCTCTAGTGATCGATGTAGTAAAACATCAAATAACGTTTAAAAAAAAAACAAACAAACATAAAAACTAACTAAGCGTGGCAGGGGCAAGCCCCTGCAACCCCACCCCCTAATTAAATATTCCAACTCCGAGACTGCACTACATTGAGGTAAATGGAAATCTCCCCCTACGGAGATTTCCATTTACCTGCACGATGTTCTGCGCTTTTGATGTTGTGATGCCGACAATATCAGCTTTGATATTGTTGGCTTTCAACATTGTGAAGTAGACCCCGATATTTCAGGTAGGAATTTATTTTGAGCATCAACTATTTGATAGTAAGCTGTTTTTAACACCTTTATTAAATTATCACATTTTAAACAATGGCAAAGGTGCACATATATTAAAAGAAAATAAAATAAACCATAATAACAGTTTTCATTATTTTTATGCATTATACATATAAATTTTCATTTAAACAATTAGCATTCTCTCCAATACATAGATTACTTAATTTCTGCCTTCCCTTAAACCTCACTCCCCCAGTTGAACATTATTCTGCATACATTGTTCCCATAAATTTGTTTCTATGTTATTTGTTCCTTGCCCTGCTATGTCTAGACATTTCAGATCATATATATTGGCTTAAAATAATAATTTCCTTAGTTACAACCATTTGCTCTCTCAACATTTCTGACAAAGTACTCTAGGGATTGTTTAACATCTGCCAACTCATTACACCCCCCCCCCCCAAAAAAACAAACAAAACAAAAACAAAAAACATGCTTCCAGTTACCTAAGTCTTTTCTGTTACAGCTCCAGCATTTGTTATCTACTTGTGGAAAAATGATCTGGCGTCTGCTTGGTGTATAAAAATGCATATCTAAGCAAAAATCATAAACCTTCTGGACTTTGTTGCATACTTGGCAACCAATACAATTGTCCTCTCATTTTTCTGTTATATATTGCCTTTCCATTCTGTCTTCCAAATCTTTTTTAATCACATTTGATTGATGCTTATAGTTATCATGCATTATTTTTTATGCCCTACAAACTATCCTACAAACATCTGCAATAATGGATCAATGGAACAGCCTTCCCTCATATATTACTCAACTCAACTCCCTAATAGCCTTTAAAGCTGCACTAAAAACCCACTATTTAATTAATCCCAGCTCTACCTGTGAGATACAGTGTAAGCGCCCTTAACCTCACATATTTACTCAGATTCTACTCTTTAACCCTCTGTTTAATTTTTTCTTCCTCCTCTATATGACTGTTTCTGCTTACAATATGTGCAATCTACTAAGGATTATGATTACTTTTTTGTGGATTGAAAGTATGTTATTATGCATCCATACAGTCTGACAGTATGTATTAACTTATATACTATTTACTCCCCACTCTATGCTTATGTATGTATATCTATTTCACTTTGTATTTGTTCTGTATAAAATTTGATTAATTGTGGAACTTTTTTCCCCGGGACTCCACTGAAAATGGTTTCTGACCCAGTGGACTTTCCTGGTCAACACATCTCAATAAATAAATAAATAATGCACAATCTAATTGCTTAATTAACTGAATCTTAATGTACCATCTCTATTGACATCCCTTGTGCTTTTATATGGCAGGACTAATTTAATGAACTGTTTGCACCATATTAAAAAAAAAAGAAGAATCTATGGGATCAGATCGCATTCCATCTGAACTAGTTAATAACATTAGAACCCTCCCCCTGCCCCTCTCTCTCTCTTCTCTCATCCATCCCTACACTCCCAACCGTGCCCTCCATAGCTCTCAACAGCATCTTCTGCAAGTATATGTGCCCAACAAAAATATTGGCAAACTCCCCTACAGCTACTCATTGGCAAATGCCTGGAATAAACTACCGCTTAGTGTTAGATTGATCATAGGTAATAGGTTCATAGGTGTTTACTAGGCTAATGACCACAAGGGCCTTTTTAAGCCTAGCCATGCATCCCAAATCTCTGACAAGTTCTGATACCTTTGATAAGTGTAGGCATGGGCCTGGGAGGTGAACCATTTACAGGTTACCTGTTTGTATTAGAGACATAGATGCCAAACCAGGGATGAATTTCCACTTTTCCATCCAATTGTCTGAGTTGCACTTGAATTGGGTTAGGGAGGAATTCTGCTTCACATGGATGGGGAGCCTGTTCCATAGACGGGGTAGTCTCTGGGATACATACCTATGTATGGATGGTGCATACCATGGTATCGGGGATAGCAGTGTGAAAGCTATTAATAAAAATATTAAAAAGCATGGGTCCAAGGATAGATCCCTGTGGTACACCCAGTATTTCTGACAGAGTATTCTGCAGGGAATTTTTAAAGTCTGCCAACTCATTATACTCCCAGTTGGGAACCTTGTTGGCTAGGCTTACGAAGGCCCTCGGGCTGATAGCCTAGTACCTACCTATGAACCTATGATCCTATGAAATACTTTCCCAATTACCTCTTTCTTTCCCATCACACCTCCAGCATTTGATATCTACCTCAGGAAAAATTCTTTGGAGTCTACCTGGGGTATAAAAATACCTATGTAAACACCTCCAAGCATACATATATCTTTCCCCCATTGTTTTTTTGTGAATTGCTTATCCAATTTCTCTTCCCAATCCTTTCCAATCTCCTCTGATTCATTCTTATAGTTATCTTGCACTATTTTATATGCTCTATTAATTATCCATTTTTTAACAGCAGCTTATATTCTAGATTTTATTAAAAACTATACCAGTGCTGGTCTTTTGCTTAGGATCCCCTTATTTTTTTTCTCTTTGCCAATACTCTGATTTCAATCCTTGATAGGGAAGGCAATCGCTAGCCTGCAGCCCAAATAAATTATTGGCCTCTTCCCATTCTATTGCCTTTCTCTTTCTAATTATTTGCTCACACCACCTTGGTTCCTTTGCCAGTTTACTTTAATAAATTCTAGTCCCCTCTTGCCTACTTATAAGCAGAATCTCCTTTTTCCATTCCCATATTGGCTTAGTTCTTAGAATACTTTATGCTACTTTCAGAATATAATATTCTGTATGGTTATTGTTATTCTCCTTAAGGATCTGCATCTAAAATCCCAGTTTCTCCTTGTTTCTTGAGCTTCACCCTGTTTGTCATCATCCCTTTCCATTTTGAATTATAGTTTTTTACTTGTGCTGTGTACAGGAGCCTGAACTGTGTACCTTGACATACCCCTTCAAATCACATGATCCCAAACCACCATGTTCTATTGGAAGAATCAGCTTATCCAAATTGATTCTTGCCACCTTCCTCCCAGATAAAATCCTTCAACTCTTTATTAATTGATATCCACGACTTCCCTCTGGTTGATAACAATATGCCTGACCTGTGTATAAAACTATGTATTGTTTTTTGCTATCAATATACATAAAGCAGAGCTTCCAATTTCACAGTTTTTTGTGATTATCTTTTGTTTAGTCTCTTTCCACATATCCTTAGCTGCCACAACATAATCCTTTTTAGCCCATACTCCTAAGTACTTCATTTCATCATGTCCCCATAAATATGGATATTGCTGAACCAATTTGTGTGGGTATGTAGTTTACAGCTATTGCCTTTGTTTTAGCTTCATTAATTTTCTATCCCAAAATGATATGAAACCATCTCAAAATGTTCCACAACACTGAAATGTCATTTTCTGTTTTCTTTTTTCAAGTATAAAATAATATCATCTGCTAGTAAAGCCAGCTTTTCTTGACTATCATACTTATTTTCTTAGCCAATAGTTCTAAATATAACACAAATAACAAAGGGAAAGAGGAAACCCCCGCCTGTTTCATCTGCTCAAACAGAAATTATCCAAGAGAAACCCACCAACTTTAATTTTTGCCTCCAATCCCTCATATATCCTCCTAATCAGCCTTATAATTTTATCAGGGAATACAAATGCATCTAATGCCTTGCTCATAAAATCTTAGTTTACTCTTCTGAATGCTTTCTCTGCATCAAGGCTCATCAACAACTGTGGTATTTTCTTACATTCTGCATCCCTCTAGATCATCATTGTACTGTTAATGTTGTCAAATGTTTGCCTCCCCTCCACAAAACGCATATTGATCCATATCTATTAATTTTGGCATCACCTTTGCCATTCTTTTAGCCATTATGGACATAAACACTTTATAATTATGGTTTAGAATTGAAATGGGCCTGTGTTAAGCTGGATCTGATGGGTCTTTACCTTCTTTAGGCAATACAGCTATCTCTGCTTTCTTCCAGGATGTTGGTACTTCCCCTCCTCTTAACATACTGTTAAGCAAAACCTTCCAGATCTTTATAACTTTTTCCCTCCTAGCTTCCAAACTTCCACAGGAATAGCATCTATTCCTGGGGACTTTCCTATAGACTGGTTATGCATCGCCATTTTTATCTCATCTCCTGCTATCCTGTTAGTAATTGAGCCTCCTCTACCTCTAACCTTGGCATCTTTAATTCATCCATAAACATTTCCACTTATACCATTTCTTGATTTCCATATTTCTCTACTTTATACAGATTTTCATAAAATTCCCAAATACGTCTAGTACTTCTACAGTACAGTACAGGAATGTGATATAAAAGAACTTGAGGAAGAGGAAGTGTATAAATATTTGTGAATTGATGAAGGATCAGCAGTAAAACATGAACAAATGCTAATAAAACTTAGTAAGAAATATTTTAGAAGATTAACTTAATTCTGAAAACAGCTCTGACATCTAGAAACAAAGTCCAAGCTATAAACCAATTTCCTCTTCCTTTTCTAACTTATAGTTTTGGGGTGATTGATTGGCCCCAAAAAGTATTATATCAGTTGGACAGGAAAACAAGAAAAATGCTTCATGCTTATCAAATGATTTAAAAAATCAGTGTATATCAAGATTATATATTCCCCATTCTGAAGGAGGCATGGCCTTCCACGAAACTGATTACTTTTTGACCTCTGTAATCGTAGGACTCCACACATATTTGCTGAACTCACAAGATCCAAAGGTAGCGAAATATTTAAAAAAAGAGGAGAAGGAGTCTAAGACGACTTCCCTGCTTAGTTTAGCAGAAGTATACTGATATCAAGTGGATATGGAAATACAAATCAGGTAGCAACTGAATGTGCTAAAAACAAAAGAAAGAATATGAGGTAAAAAAATCAGATGAGAAGGAAAAATTGTGGAAAATGCAGAAATATAGTTGCAAGTACAGAAAACTCCTGGAACAACATCATGGCAATCAGGATTTAATGCAGGAATCTTAAAGGAGAGGCGAATTTAAACCAAAAGATGAAAGGTTAATATTGGTGGCCCAGGATAGTGGACTACATACACGATGGTTTACAAAGTCCACTGAACATATTGGACAAATGCAGGTTTTGTAAAACAGAAATGGAAACAGTTGCACATCTTTTTGATGGGTGTGACACACTAATGGCAGAAGGGCTGTATACTGAAAGGCATAATAATGTGGTGAGACTGTTGCATTGGGGATTGTGCAAACATTATAATGTTGAAGTAGCTGGGAAGGATTGGAAAACTGACCACAAAGCATTATAGAAAATGATGAAGTTTATATCACATGAGATCACCAATTGCCAACACTTCAAAAAATAGATGCAAAGAAAATTGCATGAATTGCAGAAGTAGTCAGTTCTGGGTACATTATGAATGCTACGAAGAGCACTTTTGGCTAACATCAAATATTGAAACAATACTAATTACAATTTCATGAAATGTAATTATACTTTGACTTAGGAATGGGGTCCATTCCCATCTCTGTGAATTTAAAAAGAGGTATGCTAATGTAAATAAAGTTACACCTTCGTTTTTTTTCTTATCAAGCCTTACACACACACGCACACACACACACACACACACACACACACACACACACACACACACACACACACTATAAAATCTATTCCTTAGGTTTCTTTTTTCTGCACCCTATTTTCTGCCAATTATCAGGCTTCCACCAATCAGACATCAGCCCACTCATTCTTAAGTATTGGGGTTCACTGCCAGATCCACTAGGCAACAGCCTTTCATGGTAGCCATCATTTAGACAGACACGAGAGTTGCATGTGACCTTACCTGCATTCCTGCAGTAAGGACATTTACTTAGTGGCCTAACCAATCCCCGGGGGGGGGGATATGCAGACTCATCATTGTGGAACAACAACACCTTCCTCTGTACAAATGCACACTTCTGTACACTTGCTTATAGAAGGTTACCATCCAGTAGTGGCTTGGTGGACCACATGAATTTCCCCAAGTCATGGGCCTGCCCCCTTCTCCCAAGTTGCTGTTATGTTCCACAGCTGGCTCTGCCCCTTAACCCCAGGATAAGAATGTCTATCCTCTCTTTCCAGCTACATCAAGCACCTGAGCAGAAAAAAATTAATTCAGGTCACCTCGGCTGTATTCAGAGCTTGCTCCTTTTACACAACCAGGCTGATTTATTGTTTGAATTACTGTAAGTTACTGTTGTTTACAGCTTAACAAATACATACCAGTTTGGAATAATCACTGTATTCTGTAAAGTGTGCAGAAAAATTATAAAATGTTCAGTACTTTTGTAAAAGTGAATTAGTGTACAGCTTGAAATATATCGACCATTCCTTGCTGGAGGATATTTTAGGAAGGTGTTAAGTCATGCTATTACAAAATTGAGGCAGACTGAAACATACACAGAATATAAAATATATTTCTGCAGAGACATACCTTAGTATAATGTTTTATGTATTTATTATTGTTCGTTTCCAGCAATGCTCACGTAATATGACTGCAGTTTCAGCTAAAAGTTTATACTAATTTTAATATAGTACTCCATATCAGGATTTAACTAAAGGAGTGAAGCATTTAAGAAACAAATTCCCCTGAAAATAACTTGAACATTACATATTAGTTATGGAAACATTTGCATGATGTAAATATTGATGTCAACATGCTCAAGGGAATAGTTATGATGGACTGTTTAAAGTTACTAAAGTTATGATGAGATTTTTTAAAATTACCGTGAGTTTCCTCTTCATCTTTGCATGTGTTTCACAGGAAATAAGAAAGCAATTTGATTTTTATATCACTTGAGGAACACAGATATCATATTTATCATTTTATGGGCATACCCTCCTTTATATATACAACAACTGATAAAAGATTTCTGCGTTTTTCAGGGGAAATCTCAGCTTTCCAGGCAGCAGACTTTAACTGTCAAACAAAGGGGATGGGGGCACATGTCCCTGTTCAACCCTCCTGGATCTACCACTGTGGGACTGATATGGTCAGGATTGTTATAAAAAGCATTTCCCATGTGATAGCAAACAGGGAAGTTCTGTTTTTGAAAGACTTTTATTTGCTATAGGTCAACTGCTGCACATCCACTGTGGCTTCAGGTAATAACAAATATCATGCGATAACTCCTGAGAGCCAGGCCACTGGACCTCACAGTGGAATGTGATAGTTAGAAAGGACACCAGATATGTGTGGCTGACCCTTCAGAAAGCTTGACTGGCAGTAAACATAACACAAGGCCCCAGCATTGCTTATTACATTTTGAATTTACTAAATATCATTTGGAATTACTTTTGCAACTGGTATATAATTATCATTTTGCCCTTGTGTATCCTGAGCCCAAACGTCATATGATGCTATGCACAAAATATAACAACAGCAGACATGTTATATGTCTTTAACATTCTGCTATTCATTGATTCATAAATTATCTCTTTCGCTGATACGGGTTTTGTCCCTTGTGTCTGCAAGTCATCTGTCCAATTACTGTAACTGTGAATCAGTCATGATCTGTGTAGTCATCAAAGAATTGTTTTCTGTACTGTAATCTCACCTGCATGCTACAGTGTGGGGTTCCAGGCTTGGGCAAGCACTTGGTGCTGTGACCTCATCTAGATGCCACAGTGTGGAGTTCCAGGTATGGGTAAGCACTTGGAGTATAACCAGACCATCATATTTCTTTTAAATAAAGTGTTGCAACAGCCGATCAAAGTATCATTAATTGTAATTGCATTTAACAATTTGTGACAAAGAATGGTGTTACAGCTTAGAGTCTAATCATAGGAACATACCTGCATGATTAATAACAGCCATTACCAGGCAATATTACTGAAATGACCACCTAAGAGATAGGATTAACCTTTATTTATAGGATTTACTACTACTAGAAGGATACTGATTGCAACAACGCTAGGCCATTGGTGGAGAAGTGTGGCCTGCATAATATCAATTATTATGTTATAACACAGTCCGATTAACATGGGAAGGTATCTGTGCCAGGCAAACTTGCTGATGACAAAACATTCTGTTTCTTCAGTTTAATTTTTGGCAGTAATACCCCTGATGACATATTTTCTTGTTTAACATTTATGTTCATGCCTACATATTTCGGAATTTTGTAGCACCATTGTGGAACAGGGGAACTGAATTAAAGAGTCCTTATTAGAGTCAAAGTTCTTTAGTAACTGCTTATGTTCATGTTTATTTCCAAAGGTTTGAATGTTCTTCTTATTCAGTTAGAAAGGATTCAGTGCTAGAATATGTTGGAGTAGAGGGGTAGGCAGACCAGTATGTGACCTTATTTTGCCTGGTACTTCACTAGGCACCAGCTTGATCAGTGACATTATAGCCTTACTTTTTTCTGACAGTATTTCTTGCAAACCAGACCATATGTATCCACTTATCCAAGTATCTCATACATCTCTGGGGTAGCTTGTCTGCTTTGTGCTTGAAAATCAGAAGACGTTATGTTTTGTTGGCGTAGTGCCTGTCCTTGGTTGTATGTATGGATAATCTAGTGCTTATGGGCAGGGTAACCATCTCATCACTGGTGATTGGGGTAAAGGAATGAACTCAGATTGGTTCCAACATCGAAAAAACTGGGGTCCATCCAAGGAATGTTGATTTTGGCGAAGTGTCAGTGACTTTTGATTAAGACAGTTGAATGATAATGAACAGAAGTCATGAATTCTGTTGTGGCTGGGATTCTTAGGGAGCTGTAGGCATGGATGTGCACATTAATACAACACATTGTGGGTTTTAAGATGGCATGCTCTTAGTGTTGTACAGGAGCACAGACATGGATCAGTTTTGTTATGCATACATTTACGTGTTGTGAACATATCTATCATTTTGAAATTGTTATGGCTTTCTGAAGCACACTTCAGAGTGGTAGTACTGGAGTGGTATTGTGTTGAAGAATGTTAAATTGTAGTCTTAGGTAGTATATGTGTGATATCTATGACGAAAAATAAATAGCCAAAACTTTATTTAAATTGTTAACTAACATAACAAGGATGAAACATAATATTTTCCACCTTTAGTAACATACCGATGAATGCATGTAGTGTTACTCAGTCACTTAGTTAAGATTCAAGTAAAGATAGATAGTCATATCAGTTCCTTTTGTATACACAGAGCCATGAATACAAATCAGTTGACTTGAGCTGGATTAGTAACTTGGGCACCTGCTAGACTCGGATGGAGAGAGGGGTGATGTGGCTAAGCCATCTTGTCTCTGTTCAAAGGAAAAATGTGCTGCCACATGGTAACTGCCTTAATGACGACCTCTTTCAAATGGGTGCTGCTGCTAATGGAATGAAATAGGCCAGTTGGTATTGGTTGGTTAATGGTTAACAAGTGAGGGGGAGCAAAAAAGAAAAAAATGAGAGAAACAGAAAGAATTCTTTGGATCTTGCAGGCTCATATCAGTGAAAGACACATTGTGACTTGGGATATTAGTTTATACCATTCTTCTAGTTTTACCCAGGAGTAATTCTTCTGGATCAAAGGACAATTTACCTTTAAGTCTGCCCAGGTTATTCCCTCTTCTTGATTGAATAGTTGATCAATTAATTAATTATTTTATCTATCTATCTATCTATCTATCTATCTATCTATCTATCTATCTAGCTATCTAGCTATTTATCTAGCTATCTATTATCTTACCCATAAAAGACCAGAATGTTAAAGATCTCATTGATACACACCTATTATTTCAAACAGTTTACCATCAAAATTGTGAGTGAAGGTTCAACGACCACGGGATGTCAAAATTTGTTTGGCTGAATCCATGTTGTTGAACCTTCATTTGCGCAAGTCCTGGTTCAGCAAATACACTGTGCAGTCACACATATGTGGTCAACCTTATGACAAGAGATCGTGGTACAGTGCAGAGCAGGAAATTTGCCCTTTTCCCCACTGAAATGCGATCTCAGCATTGGAATATGTAATATGTGAGGGGGTGCAGTAGGGCTTCCCCCCTGCATAATAGTTTTGTCACATGACGTACAGTGTCCACCTGCAGTCTACAGACATCAAGAAATGTTGAATTCACTTAAGGAAGTGTATTTGCAACATGCTGACCTATTTGACATTCAGTTTCAAACATGCGTGTCGATATTTGCGTCTATATCACGTTATCGAAATCTTACTACATCGAATCACTAAAGGTCAACCTCTAGTGATCGATGTAGTAAAACATCAAATAACATTTAAAAAAAAACAAACAAAAATAAAAACTAACTAGCGTAGGCAGGGGGGCAAGCCCGCCTGCAACCCCCACACCCCCCCTACTTAAATATTCCAACTCTGAGACCGCACTACATTGAGGTAAATGGAAATCTCCCCCTACGGAGATTTCCATTTACCTGCACGATGTTCTGCGCTTTTGATGTTGTGGTGCCGACAATATCAGCTTTGATATTGTTGGCTTTCAACATTGTGAAGTAGACCCCGATATTTCAGGTAGGAATTTATTTTGAGCATCAACTATTTGATAGTAAGCTGTTTTTAACACCTTTATTAAATTATCACATTTTAAACAATGGCAAAGGTGCACATATATTAAAAGAAAAGAAAATAAACCATAGTAACAGTTTTCATTATTTTTATGCATTATACATATACATTTTCATTTAAACAATTAGCATTCTCTCCAATACATAGATTACTTAATTTCTGCCTTCCCTTAAACCTCACTCCCCCAGTTGAACATTATTTTGCATACATTGTTCCCATAAATTTGTTTCTATGTTATTTGTTCCTTGCCCTGCTATGTCTAGACATTTCAGATCATATATATCGGCTTAAAATAATAATTTCCTTAGTTACAACCATTTGCTCTCTCAACATTTCTGACAAAGTACTCTAGGGATTGTTTAACATCTGCCAACTCATTACACCCCCCCCCAAAAAAAAAACAAACAAAACAAAAACAAAAAACATGCTTCCAGTTACCTAAGTCTTTTCTGTTACAGCTCCAGCATTTGTTATCTACTTGTGGAAAAATGATCTGGCGTCTGCTTGGTGTATAAAAATGCATATCTAAGCAAAAATCATAAACCTTCTGGACTTTGTTGCATACTTGGCCACCAATACAATTGTCCTCTCATTTTTCTGTTATATATTGCCTTTCCATTCTGTCTTCCAAATCTTTTTTTAATCACATTTGATTGATGCTTATAGTTATCATGCATTATTTTTTTATGCCCTACAAACTATCCTACAAACATCTGCAATAATGGATCAATGGAACAGCCTTCCCTCATATATTACTCAACTCAACTCCCTAATAGCATTTAAAGCTGCAGTAAAAACCCATTATTTAATTAATCCCAGCTCTACCTGTGAAATACAGTGTAAGCTCACTTAACCTCACATATTTACTCAGATTCTACTCTTTAACCCTCTGTTTAATTTTTTCTTCCTCCTCTATATGACTGTTTCTCCTGCTTACAATATGTGCAATCTACTAAGGATTATGATTACTTTCTTGTGGATTGAAAGTATGTTATTATGCATCCATACAGTCTGACAGAATGTATTAATTTATATACTATTTATTCCCCACTCTATGCTTATGTATGTATATCTATTTCACGTTGCATTTGTTCTGTATAAAATTTGATTCATTGTGGAACTTTTCTCCTCGGGCCTCCACTGAAAATGGTTTCTGACCCAGTGGACTTTCCTGGTCAACACATCTCAATAAATAAATAAATAATGCACAATCTAACTGCTTAATTAACTGAATCTTAATGTACCATCTCTATTGACATCCCTTGTGCTTTTATATGGCAGGACTAATTTAATGAACTGTTTGCACCATATTTAAAAAAAAGAAGAATCTATGGGATCAGATTGCATTCTATCTGAACTAATTAATAACATTAGAACCCTCCCCCTGCCCCTCTCTCTCTCTTCTCTCATCCATCCCTACACTCCCAGCCGTGCCCTCCATAGCTCTCAACAGCATCTTCTGCAAGTATATGTGCCCAACAAAAATATTGGCAAACTCCCCTACAGCTACTCATTGGCAAATGCCTGGAATAAACTACCGCTTAGTGTTAGATTGATCATAGGTAATAGGTTCATAGGTGTTTACTAGGCTAATGACCACAAGGGCCTTTTTAAGCCTAGCCATGCATCCCAAATCTCTGACAAGTTCTGATACCTTTGATAAGTGTAGGCATGGGCCTGGGAGGTGAACCATTTACAGGTTACCTGTTTGTATTAGAGACATAGATGCCAAACCAGGGGTGAATTTCCAGTTTTCCATCCAATTGTCTGAGTTGCACTTGAATTGGGTTAGGGAGGAATTCTTCTTCACATGGATGGGGAGCATGTTCCATAGACAGGGTAGTCTCTGGGATACATACCTATGTCTCCAGCAAGTCCTATTTATATCACAGGCAAGATTTAAGTCTTTAAAACAGGTAATTCTGTTACTGTTTTTTTTGTGGATATGCAAGAGGTCTATCAGAGTGGGGCCTGACAATGCCCTGCATGCCAGGTATAGATCTCCCCTCAAAAGCCTGTAGCAGACAGAATACAGGGATAGGGCCTTGAGGTGGTCTGCATAGGGCATATTACTTACACCTTGTATTCTTTTAGTAAGGAACCTCTGTTTGACGTTCCAGTTGTTGGATATGCCTGGTTAGGTACCTACCAAAGGGGGCATTATTCTCAATGATAGGTCTGATGAATGCTGAATACAGTGGAACAATGACTTCTTTGGACTTAAATGCCATACCTTTGTTTATAAGTTGCGCAATATAAAATTATTTCCTCACCACTGTAGACACATGATGATCAAAGGCTAGATTAGTATCTACGTGTGTCCCTAAGTCCCTGAGTACTGGATCAACTCTAAGGGGTGTGTTGTCAATATAATAGTCACCAGGGATGGATGACTTCCCAGAAGATACCATTATGCAGTTCTTGGCATTTAGTTTTAGTCCATGGCTCTGACACCAGTTGTTTGTCTGTGTCAGCCCCTCTTGGAGAACATTTGTGTCAGTGTGAGATTCAATGACAGCTCCTAATTTGCAATCATCTGCAAATTTAGTCAGCCAGAGACTACTGACATTAGCCTTGACTTCTGAGAAGTAAATGCCAAAAAGGAGCAGTCCAAGGCCTGATCCCTGAAGGACTCCTCTTGTGACTGACCTTGGGTGTTGTTTATGAGCCAGTTGGCTATCCACCAAGTGACTTATGGGTTTGTACCTAACCTCCTGAGTTTGTCAACAATGCCAGAGTGGGGTATTGTATCAAATGCCTTGGCAAGGTCAAGGTAGGCAGTGTGAATGATTTTACCCTCATCCATTGCTTTGGTGATCTAACTCTTTTAAAACGGCTCTAAAGGTTGTCCTTCGTAAATCATGGTGATGCTTATTTAATCACCCAATTTAACCCTATCTACCCCTCCTCTTATACTCCTCTAATACTCCTGCAGCAACCAATCTACTAATAGTCACTTTTTCTCACAGCTTAGAGCACTGTGGACTTGGATAGTGATCTGTGCCTTGGGATTATCTCCTGTATATAGTGTACATTTATAATTTATTTGTTCACTTTATTTTACATGAGTATGACCATTTTTATTTTTCTTCTTAGTACTGTGTGTAACGTTTTAACTCCAATATATTTTACGTCACTGTACATGTTCTAGAATGTGTTTTTCTCTGATTATTTTGTCACATTTTTAACTTTATATGTTTTGTTTACTCTGACATTTGATTACTTTTGTTACATGTACTACATGAAACTTTTCTCCTCAGGCCTCCGCTGAGAAAGGGCTGCTGCCCAGTTGGACTAACCCAGTTAAAAAATGTCAAATAAAATAAAAAAGTAATAAAATTACAGATATAATTTCACATTAAAATTTATATTTAATAAGTTACTATACAGTGGATTTGTTTCTGTGTTATGAAAAACATCATATGTTACTCTGATATAAAAATGGCATTATACCTGAGATGAAAAACTACCATTCCATAATACTAACTGCAATTTTGTGGGAATTATTTTGAAAATTGTATTAAAGATCTTATTAATACTAGCAATGTCTTAGGATCTTGAAGCTAAAATTTCAAAAATACACATGCCTTGCATTTTTAACTTATTTTAGCCAGTATTTTTTTTTCCTCCTGATTTGTAACTTCAATCTGTAACCTAACTGTATGTCTGAACTTGTAAAAAAAAATGTTCTGTTTGTTTACAAATGTCTATTCGGAGCTTTCCCCCCCCAGGCCTTCACTGAAAATGGGCTCACTCTGGCAAAGTGGACACTCCTGGTAAACAAATGTAAAATAAATAAATAAATAGATCTTTAGAAATATTCCAAAATGGCTTTGTTAAAGGGAAATCCCTGTTAACTAACCTTATTGAATTTTAGGATGAGGTTTGTCCACAGACATTATCTATCTGGACATGGCAAAAGCCTTTGACTCGATTATCTATGAAAATCTTACAAGCCACAAGTCATGAAGATAGCTAATATCATCCCTTACATCTTTATATGGATTATGCACTGGTTGTCAAATAAAACTCAAGCAGATGTCCTTTGTGGTGTCCAGTCTAGTTATTTACCAGTTCATGCTGGTGCTTCTCATTCATGGTGTCCAGTCTAGTTATTTACCAGTTCCTGCTGGTGCTACTCATTGATGGTGTTCAGTCTGGTTATTTACCAGTTCATACTGGTGCTCCCCAGGGGTCAGTTTTGGGCCCTGTGCTGTTTAATATTGTATTTGCCACAATTTACTACAACAAATCACACTGGTTGAGCAAATATGTGGATGACCTTAAAATAGGTCTCGTTTATAATCAAAATGGTATTGTTATCATAAATAATTGAATGAGTGAAATATCTCTTTAGATAAATTCTAATGATTTGAGTCTTCATTCTGAAAAATGCTATTAAATTAAAAGTGTAAAGTCTATTATTAGTTATTCAATATATTTAAATACTACAAGCTTAGCAGAAGTCAATATTTGTAAAGATTTGGCGGTCCTCATAAGTAATAATTTCACATTTGCTGTACATGTAGATGCTATATCATGTTAAAAACCTCTCCATCAGCAGTACTGACTGACTGCTTTGCACAAATCATATATTAGAGCTATACTTGAGTGTAATAACAGTTTTGTGTCCTTCGCAAAATACAGCTTAAAATTTTGGAGTGAATATAATGTAGATTTACTAAAAAGATATTCTGTCCAGAGAACGTACTCTGTCAGGACAATCGTAGAAAATTAAATCTGTATATTTTTCAGAAGAGATAAACTGATACTATCATTTAAGCATGCCTCTCAACTGTCCCTGATTTTCAGGGACGTCCCTGATTTTGAATTAAATTTTAACTCTGTCCCTCTTAATCCCTCTTAAAACTAGTGACTTTTGCAGGAAAGTGGTGAATTACACTTAATGAATAATGACAATAATTAAGAGTTATAAACTTCTTTTACTTCAGAAAATGTGTATTAATTCATATGCTCTGTCAATGTTTCAAGTTAATAGCACTAATATTTTAAAAGTGTCTCTGATTGTCCCTGATTTTTTCTTGACTGGTCCCTGATTCTGTTGAAATTTGTCCCCAATTGGTTGAGAGGTCTGCATTTAAGGTATTTTATGATACCACTTTTCAAGCCTTATTAAATGTTGACAGAAATATTGGTTTATTCTCACTTCATAATAGTGATCTTAAACTGTGTACTAAGAAAACTGGGACTAGAAAGAGGCAAATATTTATAGCACTAAGCATACTGATACTATGGAATAAACTTCCTTTTCTGGCCAGGAACTCAAGTAATATGAAAATCATCAAAATTAATGTTGACAGATGGATCGGAGATTGAGTATATGATCCAAATCTAGTGGAGTCATTTCTTGATGGTCCTTGGACCTATGACATTGCCCTTAAACTTTTGAAAAACGAGAGCTAGTAAGCAAACAATAAACAATGCCGGGTATATAATTTTATGATGTGTGTATGTATATATGTGTGTGTGTGTATGTGTGTGTGTGTGTGTGTGTGTGTGTGTGTGTGTGTGTGTGTGTGTGTGTGTGTGTGTGCGTGTGTGTGTGTGTGTGTGTGTGTGTGTGTGTGTGTGTGTGTGTGTGTGTGTGTGTGTGTGTGTGTATTACAATTTAACATGAAATAAGAATAGAACCTGTGACAGTTATGGAAACGATAGTAAACAATGAGAAGAGCGCAAGGTTCATGTATGACACAAAGTAATAAAAAGGACATTCTTATAAATAGTGAGGATGAAAACGTAGAAGGAAATGGGTGTGAATAATAGCTGAGGAGGAGGATAACAGTAGAGGAATTAGCAATGGTGGTGTACAGAGATTGAAAGGATGGTCCATGTGTCAGATCCTGTTGTAAACTAATGCCAGGTGGCATCTTTTTACAGGAAATGTTTAAGTTTTTTTTTTTAATTTTGTAAAGGAGGGGTTTTCTTTAATTGAGGTCAGAAGGGATTCACAAATATGTGAACAGATGATGGAGAAGCTGAGATGAATATTAATAAACTTAGATGTAGGTGTCTGGAGGGAGGTTATTTTGTGAGGTAGGGAATCAAATGCTGTAATCTGAGGCTTAGGCAAATAGTCTGGAAAAGATGGTGATGACTAGATGTTAATTAGTTTGAAGAGTAGACATACAAGGATTTTAATTCTATGAGTGCTAGGAAGCCAGTGTGCTTTGTCAAAAACCTGGCAGTGATGCATCTTTGGGGATAGTATGATGAATCTACAGATGTTGTTTGTAGTGATTTGTAGGGAGGAAAGTATTTTTGGTGTCATAAACTACCAATGGAAGAGCATATTGAAGTTGTGTAAAGAGCACTCCTTTACCAATGGCTGCTCTAGCTTCAGGAGAGAGAAAATGGGAGATTTTCTTAGCCCAGAATAATTGTGTGTTGACTTTTGCTTTAGTTACCTAGATGTGGTGTTGAATGTTCATCTGCTGATCTAACCATACAACTAGGAAGGGGAAGTGGGACTGGATTCTAACATTGTTGAGCTGTGGAAGGTAATATGCCAGTTGCTGGGTACTTTAGAGATGTTTGCTTTAGTCCCAAGGAACATATATTTTGTTTTTGTATCATTTAGCTGTAATTTCAAGTGTTGTAACCCAATGAAAAGCTGGGAACAAGCCTCTTCTAGCTAACTTTTGACTATAGCATGTTGATTATGACCTATATATATAGTCATGTCATCTGCATAAAGGATGAGGGGTAGGGTGGATGTTGTGCTAGTATTGAGTTGATGAATAATGAGAAAAGGAGAGGAGACAAAAAATGATCCTTGGAGCACTCATGAGAGGGCATCATTGGAGAGTGATCTGCCTATATTAACTTTGAAGAGTCTGAAAGGAAGCTTTTGAACCATTACAGGGCTTAATTGCTGATCCCTGCTGAGGAAACAGAGTCAAACGGTAGTAGGTGATCTACCAAATCAAAGGCTTTAATAAGGTCAACACATATTGCTACAATAAAATATTGTTTATTGAAAATGAAAAGGGTGTCATTGGTTTGGTTATACAGGACTGTTTGGGCACTAGGTTCCATCTAGAATACCTGTGAATAGATGATTCTTTAAAATATTTTTCCAAGAGTATGTAGTATTAATATGAGTAGGAAGCAACTAGTGTTGTTGGGTTTGGAGACTTTCTCAGGAGGTTTAATAAGTGCTACTTTCCACAGGGAGTAAATTTTCTTTTGGATGAGGCAGCTTTTGCACAGGATTTTAACGGAGAACAAAAAAGTCGCACAGTGAGATAAACCAGGAGTATATTCCATGAGAGCCTGCTGGGTTATCAGGAAGGATACTGTCAAGGATTGGCTCTACTTCTTTTTTGAAATTGTTTTGAAGTAGAAAGGGGGAGGAGTAAGGTTTGGCAGGGGAAAGGGGATTGGGGTGATAGTTAAGAGAATTCTAGGAAAAAGTTGTGCACCGAGAGGGAACCTGAGGTGGATAGAATGGTATTATTCCCTGGGGGAGGTTGGACAAGTTTGTTCTGTAATTTGATGAATAATTCTCCAGAACTGTTTTGGTTTACTAAAAGAAGATTTTTGTGAAGTGACTAAGAGTTGAACATTATGCCTTCTGGTGGCCTGCTTTGCAAGGTTTCTTAGTGATATAAACTTATGCCCATGTTCTGGGGAAGAGTCTATTTTCTGTTTGCCATGGTTCATTACATAATTTGAATAGGGAAAGGTGTTCTTTTGTGACCCACTGGCAATTATTTGGTTTATGGAGTCTTATAATGAGTGGAAAGTGCTTGTTTTGTATATGGAAAAAGTAGTTAATCAAAGAGTTAATGGCAAGGGCTAGCTCTGGTATTGAAGTATAGATTGTCCAGTTGGTATTAGTGAGATTATTTTGAAGGGCTTGGATGTACTGTGGTTATTTTTAAAAAGAAGAAGACAGGAGCAGATGGTGGTTTCATCAATATCTTCCCTTTCCACTTTTATTTATAGTCTTATGTTTGCATTATGTATTTCAGTCTTAATTGTGCAGCTCTACATCAGGTAATCTTAAACTAAAAATACAAACAAGGAATGACACTGCGACTCAAAATGAATGAATTTAATAGCCACAAAGCTTTCAAGCAAAACTGCAGACTTTCAGTCTCATTTTTTTCTTTCAAGGAAGTTATAAGTTGTGCCCAAAGCTTAATGTGCAAAGATGACAAAATAGTAGCTCACAATAAACTAGCAAGCCAGTTGTCTGTGTACATAGGTTCTATCTGAGAATACTGCCTGCCCCCCCCCCCCCCCAAAAAAAAAAAGACTGTCACTGCCTATGCATCTCTCTGGTGTTAGACTGGGATGAAAGCAGAAGTATTTCAAATGACTGTTGACATTAATATGCATAGCATGCCTCTTCATCCTCAACCCTAACCATCAAAGGCAGCTAGCTGTATATGTGCCTGATGTGAAAGTGAAAAAATAATTATTACAGTAATTTATTTGACCTTGTTGCTCCTAGACAGTACTTTGCTCCTTCACAAACTATAGTAACCTTTTTTGTACACCTGTTAGTTATGTGAAAAAAGTAAAAGAAACAATAACCACACTGTCCTCAGCCCAAACACAAGCTATAATGACCTCATGTGCACACCTCCATGATTTGACTGTAATGAAATTTAAACAAGTAATAGCCACACAATCCCCAACCCCACCCCAAAAAACGTGTTATTCTATTCTTTTCTTAAGTGAATTACAGTAATATTTAAAACGTGTTCCTGATTTTGAGCCTTTATTCTGCTATTATTTTTGGTATTGTGATGAAGTCTTCAGCAAAGAAGTTGACAGTTTTAGTAACTGGTGTTCTACCAGTATTCATAAAACTCCCTGAAAGAAAAAAAATCCCTGAAGATAAGAAGCATCATCTCTTCTTAAAATCCAAGGTTTGCCATGAGATCAGTGTCTCTGGGCCGTTGATCTCTCTACTGCTTACCTTGCTTATGCTCATTATCACCTTTATCTTAACAATGTCATAACACTGCCCTGTGGTTAAAGAGCATAATCAGGAAATTAATACACTTTTCTCTCATTTTCCCCAACCAGCAGCAGCTTTTTTAAGGTCCCCACACAGCCAGTGATGATTAACGGGCTCCCTTGCAACCACAGGTATTGCAGATACCTAAAGCTGGCTATGTTGTTGGGGGTATAGAAAATGTCCACCAGCAGGGTATACCTAAGCCAGGGGCACTATGTCAGTTGTAAAATATTTAATGGAATTGTGAAGCCTGTTACTTGATCAAACATTGTTACTATAACCAGAAATATCTTTGAATTTTAAAGGTGATATAAAAAGAAGTTATTGCCTACCTAGTTTATTAAGTATATAAGATTGCTGTATTGTTGTTAATTTTTACAGGCATGTTAAAAAATAACAAGGAACAGGGGGTCCCCAGCAAGCACAGGGTTCGCTGGTGCCTAAAGCTGGCTACACTTTCAACGAAGCTCTACATTCTTGGAGAGATACCCATGCATCTGAGGGGTGCAGGGGATCTGCTCCCTCTCCAATAAAATATTTTCCAAAGTACAGATATGGTATATGCTTTTTTAGGGGTGCTGTAGCTTGGGAGATTAGTCAGATAAATAATGTGTAATTCAAGTAGTTTTATTTAACAGGCTGCATTGCAATAGGATTTGCTACAGTAAGCTTCTGTGGAATTGTATAGCTAACCATTTAAGAAACTTTGTGATGGTTCATGGTGGTCTTCTTGTTAGAAAAGTTCTAGGCAGAACCCTTTATCTCTAAGGCCTCAGCATGTACAGTCATTTGTAAAGCTTTACAAAGAAGACAATTACTTCTATAGCAAGTTCTCCCAAAAAGCATATGTAGCAACCTATGTAGTGGCCCCTTTCGAAATGTCCTGGCTACCTTTCTGTCCTCAATATTTCTATGTCACATTTGTGCTAATGATGGAAGTGTTTTTTTTTAATGAAACCTTTTCTGCATCCTGTGTTTTCATCATTTGGGAAAATGTACAAACCTGGTCTATGTCTAAAAGCATTCCCTCGTGGATCACTGTACTATCGCAGTTATCAAATTCAGATAAATAAATACATTTTTATTTGACACCAAATGCATCACTAATAATTAGTCTTACACCTAATCTTGGGTTTAATTATTGCTCAGTTTTGTTCTTATATTAATCTGTTTTGTTTTTGACTTACTGCTTATAATATCTCAGTGCTGTTTACTTTGTGCTCTAGGCCTTATGACTAGTTCACTTACCTATTTAGCAAGTGTGAAATAAATAAATAGTTTAATTATGTGGAATTTCCAGTCATTGTCAGGCTTTCTTTGCAATTTTCTGGTGCATCAGTGAATAAGGAAAACTATTTTTAATTCCAAGACTCGCTAAGTGTGATTCCTGGAATACTAAGAATGAATGAGTGGCAATACAGAAGTACATATACAAAGTCCAAGATTGCTATACCTTGGAATATCTCCTTTTCTCTGAGGTATGCCAGTCTTAGAGTTTGAATATATAAGTACTGTGTCGGGGGGAGGGGGGTACATGCAAGCTTGCTGCCCTGCAAAAACATCTTTAAATGAGGACAATGATTTTTAGCATTTGCTCTTCTCCTGCATATTCAGTTTTTTTTCTTAATAATATAACTCATAATTATGAGTCTCAAAACTACAGTATGGAGTCAGGAATTACAACCATCTTCCCATTAGGATTTGCAGACTTTTTGGTATACTTCTAACACCCCTCAGTTTTCCAGAAAGCCTGGGAAACTGACCTCTGTGCTGGAAACAATGAGAATGTATGCTTCCACACAACTATGATTTCCAGCTGGACTGCTTGCGCACTTCTTGGGAAAGTCACAGTAAGTGAGTCCCATATTATGAGTGCTGTATTAGCTTCATCCAGATGGAGATTTTCTAGAAGATTTTTACCAACACCCTGCCCTCTGATGGACAAGCCAGTATCAGCTGGTCTCTTCTATCTCTCCCTGGTCAGTTCCATCAAGGCTCAGATCACTAACTGAATCTTGGTTAGCTGTGACATAATAAGAGCTAAGACTGCACAGAGCTGGCATAACTGGGATATATTTAATCACCTTACTTCAATTACCAGTTCTTATATGTAGGATAACTGCATGTGACAACAACTCTGGATTAGTTTTAATCAATACATAGAGCAGAGCCACTTTCATTGTTGCTATACAATAATTTGTGCATCCTTTTCACAATAGGCAGTTATCTGTGCCTTTATGGATGCCTATAATGTCTGTATACATGTACAGTATAATTAGACAAATGAGATTTTTTTCCCTACAATCATGTCCTCCCCCATGGCAGAATAGGAATAGTGACAGTTTAGCATAAATGTAGTTCACTGACAAATACATTTTCATCATGTTTTTATTTGTTTTATTGTAGTAAGAGCTGCAACACCCCCCTCTGCTACACCCTTCAGTCTAAAAGAACTGGAAGCCCTGGGTGAAAACCAATACAAATGGAAGACACTTAGACTCTTCAAAGTGGGTACACCAAGCAATGAAATGGAGCACCAGTCACTGCAGATTTTGTTGAATACTTTATAAACTGAATAGGAAAGTGTGAGCTAAATTCAGAAAGGTTATTGTGAGGTGTACACATTCAGACATAGCCCTACCATAGGGCTTTTACATAAAGGCATGCAGCACATGGTAGGTTCTCTCTGTGGTCATGCTAGATGCAAATGAGGCAGCCTAAGGGAGAGGCATGTGCTAATTATCGAGGTGTCTCCCTAGAACTGCCTGCTGGGAGGCACTTACACAGCTGAACGATTTAAAGAATCACGCGACTGTGTAACTTAACATGACCTGTCCTGGCCATTCATGAGAATGAACACAATTAAAAGGCCATGTTCATCCATCATGACTGAGATAAGTGCTAGGGATTTTAGTGGTCAGGTAATGTTAGAAATGTGTGAGTTTGTATACGTGAGGGTCTACATGTGTGAGTGTATGTGTTACCGTGTGCTGTTAGACATGCAAATTAGCTGATAATGAGGTTTTACATTATTGCAGATAATGTGTCTCTGAATCACAAAATACAGCATCACAGAAATGTTTTTTTTTTACTGTAGCTCTTAATGGGGGCAGTAGATTTTTTTCAGAATCTCCAGTGTGTCTTCTCCTGAGTAAGCACTTTGTCATCTATTATATCATCTGCATTATGCCTGAACTGTGTTTTCATGTATCCATTTATGTTATTTTTTTAATTTGTTTCAAACTCTTTAAAAGTATTTTCAACAAATGTTCAGCATGCACTCAAAGGCATGGATTTCCAGACAATTTAAGCACTTACTGGGCTTATTAAAATCCACTCAGCCTTGTGCATTAACATTTTGCTACTGTGTGTGTGTGTGTGTGTGTGTGTGTGTGTGTGTGTGTGTGTGTGTGTGTGTGTGTGTGTGTCTGCGTGCATGCATGTGTGTTTGTGTGTGTGCATGTGTGTGCCTGCATATGTGTGTGTGTTTGTGTGTGTGGGTGTGTGTACATGCAAGTGTGCATGGATGCATGCTTGTGTGTGTCTGTTTGTGTGTGTGTGCGCGTGTGTCTGTACATGCAAGTGTGCATGGATGCGTGCTTATGTATGTCTGTGTGTGTGTGTGTGTGTGTGTGTGTGTGTGTGCGTGTGTGTGCGCGTGTGTGCGTGAGTGTGTGTGTCTGTGTGTGTACATGCATGTGTGCATGGATGTGTGCTTGTGTGTGTGTGTGTGTGTGCGTGTGTGTGTGTGTGTGTGTGTGTGTGCGTGTGTGTGTGTGTGTGTGTGTGTGTGTGTGTGTGTGTGTGTGTGTGTGTGTGTATGTGTGTGTGTGTATGTATGTACAGTATGTGTGTGTGTGCGTGTGTATGTATGTACAGTGTGTGTGTGTGTGTGTGTGTGTGTGTGTGTGTGTGTGTGTGTGTGTGTGTGTGTGTGTGTGTGTGTGCGTGTGTGCATTAAGCCTCTCAGCATGCCTAGTTAACTATGGATTACTGGATACTGCTACTACAGTATGAGGTCACTCTCCTATTACACAAGATAAGTACATGAGTATGAGAAAATGGTTTGATAATGATGTGAATGTTTGCTTCAAATGGAGCCTAATTCTTATTAATCCACTTTTACAGACTTTAAATGAGACAGCCATGTTCTCTAAAGTGACTACTGGGGTCCAGATCATGGAGGCAAATGTTGCACAAATTTACGGATGTTTACTATAACTGCTTTTTATAACTTGTGTCTACTTTTATAAAATGACATATAAAACGTAAACATACTCTGATTTATAGTTAACATTTAATTATTTTTTTCCAGGAGCATGGGTTTAGTTAAGTGACTTGTTCTCCAAGTCATGCAGTCAGCAAGTGAGCTAAGAGAAAAAACTGAAGACGGTACAATGAAAACTGCAGTAGGCAGTGATCTGAACTTTGTGGGTTACACTGTTAGAATACTCCTGACGCTGATAGTATGTTGTAACAGCAACAAATGTGGAAGAGTGGGTATATATTTAGGAAATATAAAGATGAAAACAAAATAGGTAAAAGATTTGGTTTTCTAGACATTAGATATAAACACAAGACACCATGCACCTAATAATTTTTGCTAATAATAGGTGATGGTAAAACCTGCGGTGGTGGTGCTGCGGTAGCGTTGTCACCTCACAGTAAGACGCTATCTGGTTCGATTCGCAGCTAGAGCATCTTCTGCGTGGAGACATGCATGAATGGGCGTAACTTCGTTGAAGGTTGTGCATCAGGGCTGGTAACTCGGCACGTAAAAATTAACTACCAATCATTAGCAGACCAGAGTTCTGCTGTGGCGACCCCTAACCTGGAAAAGCCAAAAGACACAACAAGAGGCAACTGAAAAGACAGGCAAGATGTACTCTGAGAATAAATACTGGACTCTTTGATTTAAAAAAAATAAGGAGGTAGTCAAGAGAAGTTGATGGTATTATTGGAATGGGGCAGACAAATTGCATTCACATTGAAATTTAATAGTCACGTGGGATAAGCTGATTCCTCCAGTAGAACAGGGCAGATTGGGATTACCCAATTTGAAGGGGGGAAGCTCAAGAAACAAGGAGAGACTGGTATTTTGTATACAGGCCCTTAAGAAGAATAACAATAACCATACAGAATATTATATTCATAAAGTAGTAGAAATATCAAACAAAGCTCCTCATTAGCACTCTTCAAGAAAAATCTTGATGATTGGATGGGAGATAGGAAATTCACCCCGGGGATCACTTCTGTGGCTCTGCTCGACAGTGGCACAGGAAAATAATTTTCTTGGGTGGCGAAAGCCAGGGTACCTTTGGCTAGGCTTATATAGGCCCTAGGGCCAATAGCCTAGTACCTACCTATGAACCTAGGAAGGGGTATTTCAGAGCTACACAGTTAAGGCTCCTATACATAGCACAAGCAGCAACCTATAATTCAAAGGGGAAAGAGATGATGAAGAAACAAGGGGGAAGCTCAAGAAACAAGGAGAGACTGGTATTTTGTATACAGGTCCTTAAGAAGAATAACAATAACCATACAGAATATTATATTCATAACGTAGTAGAAAGTATTCTCAGAACTAAGGGAACATATGAATGGAGAAAGGAGATTCTGCTGATAGAGATGACTGTAATTAGAGATACCAACTATAGACAATAGGGGGCTGGAATTTATTGGGGAAACTGACAAAGGAACCAAGGTATTGGGAGCAAATAACTAGAGAGGGAAAGATGATAGACTGGGAAGATGTCAATAATTAATTTGGACTGCAGGTTACAGATTGCCTTCCCTATCGAGGATTGATAACAGAGTGTAGGCAAAGAGAAAGAAATAGGGTGGTTCTAAATGAAAGACCAGCAGTGGTAGAGTTTTTAATACAATCTAGAATGGAATTTGCCACTAAAAAAGGAATAATTAGTAGAGCATATAAAATATTGCATGATAATTATAAGAATCCATCAGAGGAGGTTAGAAAATAAATAGAGAGACTGGATAAGCAATTCACAAAGAAGCAATGGGAGGATATATGCATGTCTCCCAAATATGCAACAAAATCTAGAAGATTTATGATTTTGCCTGGAAATGCTTAGAAAGATACTTTTATACCCCAAGCAGACTCCAGAGAATTTTTCCTCAGACAGTCAGCAAATGTTGGAGGTGTGAAGAGGAAGAAAGAGGTAATTGGGAACATATTTTCTGGGAGTGCAGTGAGTTGGCAGACTTTAAGGATCCCCTGTGGGATGCTCTGTCAGAGATGCTAGGTGGGCAGATTGATCTGATGAGGGAGATGATTTTTCTGAGCTATAATACTGAATTGGAATTGCCTAGACATGGTAAGGCCTTGCTGTGTCTAATAATGGTGGCTGCCAAAAAACCAATTACTAGAAAAAGGAAATCAAGATCTAAACCAACTATACTGGAGGCAGTGAATATAGTAACAGAAATAAAAAAAACTGGAATTGAGATCTTTAGAAAAGGGTAGGAGCAAACTAAATAGGAAAAATGGGAATTGTGGGAACAATACATACAAGGGAGGAATGAGGTTTAAAAGGTGGCAGGACTTGAATGAGCTATGTAATGTTTGACTTAAAATGATCGGGTAGGTTATAAGTGATGTATAATGTTTGCAACTGGGAGTGTGTCTGTATGGTTTGTGATGTAAAATGTTTTCAGCTAGGATTGTGTTGGTGTGGTTTGTTTTCATTTATATTTATGTATGATTGCCTGTGTAGTAAGTGATGGTTTACTAAAGATATTTCTTGTTTAAAAAATAGGTAGGGAATTCAATATTTTATGTAATGTTGCTTAGGTTATATGATATATAGCAATGTATGTGAAGTATAATATTTGTTATGTTAATATAATTTGATTACTTTTATATGAATGTAAGTTTGCCTATGTCACAAGTGATAATTTAATAAAGGTGTTTGAAAAAAAATTAATAGGCTGATCACAACACTGATTGATTTGCTTTGTTTCACGGGCAATTTTATCCAGATTAAAAAACAAAAAGACCCCCCCCCCCCACAATGCTCCAATACATTATTAAGCTTTCTTTATACTTAGAGTGCACTAAGCACCACACAGCAAGACCAGATGAGCACAATGTCAAAAATGGATGATTGCAGGTGTAGCATTACTCAGACATTTGTTACTACCACACAACAGACTGAGGGCAATGAAGCTGTTGTAACTAATTGTCAGACAAATATGTTTGCATTGTGTGTCCATGTAAACTATGATTACATTTTTCTGCATCAGCAAGAGCCAGGATGTAAATTTTTCTTTTGCCCGGTGAATACAAATAGAAAATGTAAGCTTGGCTCTAATGTGGTTGCTATGCATGAACAACCAATGCAGTGAGCAGAGATTGTACATTAATTAAAGGAACACAATTCAGACAAGGAACATTGCTCAAAGGAAATCAATTTCAAGCAATTACAGTTTAGAGCACATACTGTGCTGATTAATGGCCCACCATGAAGGCTGGTAGCTGGGCTTAATTCACAATAGTGCTTTGAAGCACTCATGAAATATAGTAACCCTCCAACTCCCCTCAGTCACGATTCATATGGGGAAGGAATACATAAGTAGAGAATTCTGCATGAAAGAATATTGTAATAATTGAAATAAATCCTTCTGGAAAAGGGAGCAGGAATGCTATGCAATTAATATTCGTTTATAGTTGCTGTAAAACAGAAGCACCTGTTAGAAGAAGTGATTTTAAGTAAATGAACGACTCACCATTGTTTGCTTATTTAACATGCCTCAGTGGAGACATCTGAACTACTTGGTGTTCAGGGATGAAAAAAGACTGAGGCTACGAGGGAAAAGATGCACATTTGTGATGACTCAGCCTTACCACTGCTATAATGTGTTTGACAGTCTTATTATAAAAAAATAATCTCCTTAACATGATTATTCAGTAATTTGTATACCTTTTTTCTTGCAAGAACTATCAGTATTGGAATCCCATAGTTTAAAATGAATAGTTGTTCATGTGAACCTTTAAAACATTCAGAATGTACATGAGGTTTGTACAGTGAATGAGACATCATATTTGTTCTGCTAAAGTGACTGCGTGGGTGGGTGTTTCTTCTGCTGCAACTGGATGGTTTTAAAAATTATTAATAAATTAATTTCTGAAATACAGCACTAGGAGGAAAGTCATATTTTCTGGTTGTGAGGTAGCCAAATGTGAATACAGTCAAGTTAGTTGAACTTCCAGACAAGATTTCTGACTTACAAACTCACTTTATGTATTTATTTGGCAACCATATAAGTGAATTGCACAACTCTGGGTCTTTTACAGTCACAGTTTATATTTCAGTGGAAGAAATGTAGTCAAGACACTTTCAAAATTACCCTACTCTTAACCAGAGAAATCTGAATTGTTAATATTCACTTGAACAACCTTCAAATAAAGCAACTAAGACCTTGTTACAACATATTTCAAGAAGAATAGCTTAGGAGTTTTGCTCCATATTATATAGCAATAACCCATGCCTGGGTGTGGGTAATGCTGGATTTACCCACGGTTGGTGTGGTTTGGTCATGAGGGCAAAGCCCAAGTGGCCAAACAAAGCCAACCGTGGAAATCAGCATTACCCACACCCAGGCGTATTATTATACAGTGACATTATTTAAGAAAAAAATAATTACTTTTCTTAAATAATGGCATTGTATAATGCCTCCTTGCTGCCCTTCTGCAGCTGTCTGGTATTCTGCGGCAGTTCTGATGTACTGCGCATGCGTATGGCTACACAGTACATCAGAGCTGTGGGCAAAAGCAGTGGAGAAAGAAAGATCTCCATTGCTTTTTACAAGCTGCTTCGCTATGTTAAAGGAGTTTAACATAGCAAAACAGCTTTAAAAAAAGCAATGCAGAATCTCAGTTGATTTTTTTAAAGCTGTCTCACTATGTTAAACTCGTTTAATATAGCGAGACAGTGTGAAGCAACGGAGATCTTGCATTCTCCGTTGCTGTAAAAAAAAGAGTTATAGTAATGGAAAAAGTCCTGGTGACCGGACCTTTTTCCATTACTATAACTCTGATTTACAACGTGCATGCTGACCAATCAGTGTGCACATTTTTGAATATTAATGGGGGGTCGTTGTATAATGATGCATAACATGTCAGTAGTAACACACAAAATTAAGTGTTCTAATACTGGGTAAAAAACAATGACCTTTTTCAGATCTTCTGACATCAAATAAAACGGTACATTTCCTGAGTCACAGCACAAATGACAAAATGGATAATAATATTTAATGACATAATGGACAAGAAAAGGAAAAACGAAAAGAAACGAAAAGCTATGCTGATTTCCATCACTGTAGGAAATGTGATTCAGCGCTGAGGGACTCAGAGAAGCAGAGATAACAAGAGAATAGAAATGTGTTCTTTTCTTTTTTTTTTTTTTTTTAGAAATGACACAGTTTTTCATAATATGCACTAACACAAGAATAAAAAATATTGACAGTGACAAGAAGTTGTTACTGAAAGATACTTTTCTTCACCACAAAATGAAATCTACAGCAAAAGTTTTTTTTTTGTGCCATCATATGCATCTCTGTTTTTCTACCTTGATTAGTTTTAGGTTTCAGGGAGTGCTGGAATTTTCCATTCATTTTTCTCTGTGGCAGTGCCATTAAATTCTCTAATAACTGGTAAAGTATAGTTATGTATGTAAATTTACCATATATATTTGAATTATCACTGCTACAGCAATTAGCTGCATGGGGTTATATCCTGACAAGGATGTAACAGCCGGCCAGCTTCCAAAGCTTTATGATGCCTTCCACTTGCCCATTCTGTTAGTCAGCTCGAGCTGAGCTGACTAAAAGACAGGTTTGGGCACCAAGCCCTTCGGTGCTTTCCTGCTGCTGGAGCAGGTTTGGGCACCAAGCCCTTCGGTGCTTTCCTGCTGCTGAAGAGTATGCTCCTCTGCAGCGCTCTAGCACTCTCTATAGCTAACACTAATGCAGCAGTAATCAATATGATGAGCATTGTGAGTGCCTGATATAATTCACTCACACTATACTGTGGAAGGACATTTATTTATGTCTTTTTGTTTACATGTGTAAATCTGATTAGGTAACACCCATTTTCAGCGGAGGCCCAGGGAGAAAAGCTCCATTTGTTTACATTGCATTATACTTAGTTCTGCTTAAACACAGTACATCTATTTGCATTTATACACATACAGTAGTTACATTTATACATTCTAAGATTTTAGAGATGTAGAAATTAATAAAGAGAAAGCCCACATACAACTTAATGGATTGTACAGGCAGCAGTTATGTATAAACATTCTTTTGTCATTTCAGTGAGAGGTTTAGAGTATTGGGACAGTATCATATGGTCAGCACAAAATCTTAACCTGGTGATGAGCATGTGCAGGACCAGGATTGGTTACGATGTTGTTTAAGCAGTGGTTTAAAACTACTGAGTTTGCTAGAGAGTTTCATTTGTGTGAGGATACTTTTCCAGAGTTTAGCAACATTTTAGGAGTAAAGTGAGTCTCCTGCAACATTATTTGACTTATTTGTATGTAACAAGAATTTGTTACTACAACAGATGTCCCTTGCTGGATAGTAGAGCAGTAATATGTTTTTAGTGCGGGGAATTTTTCTGGATGATGAACATGTTTGTGTGCTGTAGTTAGTTGTGAATATGTTAGGTAGTTGTTCAGTTCAAGCCAGTTTAACTACTTTAAGCTATGACACAATGGTGGCAAATTTAGATATTTTATTGTAGCAGGAGGCAAGATTCTTTTTTTCAGCATTGTCTAAGTTTGGTAGAATAGGAGCGGTATATAAGAGAGTCGGAAGCAAGAAGGTGGTGGCTAGAGTTTTTCTTGCAGTATCTGTAAGCAATCCACTGATCCTATAAAGGGAGTCTAGTTTCTGGGGTTTAGGTTTAATGGTGTGCAGTATATGCTGGTCATATTTGAGACTGTCATCTATTATAATTCTTAGAAGTTTACTGTGAGTTACAGGTTCAATCACAATATTATTTACTGACTTTATGGTAAAGGATTGCTTCTGACTTTGATAACTTTTTGAGGTAAAAAGCACTAACTTAGTTTTTCTTGGGGTTGAGTAGGAGGTTTGATTCTTTGAGCCAGGTTTCTACAGAGCAGAATGATTTTTGGGTAATGTCTTGGAGCTTATTTATTGTTGAGGCTGCACATATTAATGTTGAGTTGTCTGCATACTGAACTAAACTAGAATGGTGAATGGAGGTGTGGAGGTCATTAATAAATATATTAAATAGGAGAGGACTCAGGATAGAGCCCTGAGGGACACCTCTAGTAACTGGTTGAAAGGATGAGTAGGTTAGTTGGCATTTAATGGCTTGTTGCCTTCCAGATGCCTGACTAAATAACCATGACAAGGGTATAATGCTGATGTGAGACATATAATAAATTAAAGCTATACTATATCAGAGACTACCTTTCTTGAAGGTTGTGCATCAGGGCTGGCAACTCGGCACGTAAAAATCTACTGCCAATCATTAGCAGACCGGAGTTCCGCTGTGGCGACCCCTAAATGGGAAAAGCCGAAAGACACAACAACTGTGGAGATGCTGATATGGTATATGAAAGGCTGATTGATGAGTACCAGTCACAGCAACTGTGTAATAAAAACATGTGTTAGCCCAGAAAACAATGAATAAATTCATTACATGGCTGCTGTATTGAATTTCTCACATGGGTGTAACAGTCCTGAAGGCTCTCTTATAAGTCATCTCTGTTTTTGAATGAATGTTTTCTCTGTAAAGATTTTATGTCATAATACGTTTCACCAGAACATGTTCTATTTTGAGCTGGCAGTGCTCTTTTTGGTGTTTTTCTCCTTTTTTTTTCATTATGAAGAATGTGGGAGGTTGTCATTATGGTTAAGGTGCTTGCCTCACAAACACAAAGATCAGGGTTTGATTCTCACTACTGAAATAAAATTGTCTAGACTTAAAATAACTAATAAGAGCAGCTAGCCTAGTAGTTTAGTTCCATAAAATAAACTTTCATCAGAACTTAAGCCATTGAAAATACCTCACTAATTCTTTAGTCCATCAAAACACAACATTAAAACATACAAAAAAAAACATTTTTTGTTACAGTGGAGCAAGCCCCTCTGCAGACTACAACCATTTACTCCACAACTCTAAATATACTAATACTGTACAACAGTGGGGATAATAACAAACTCATTAACCCTAATGCTTGCTGATCCCTCTCTCTCTAATGTATACATGTGGCTTTTGAGAAAAAAAGGAGCTAAGAGAACATTGCAGTCCATTCCCGTTTGTAAGAAAGAGAATTTGACAGAATTAATGGGATTGTATACAACATGCCTAGTATGCATACCTGCAAACATATACACACACACACACACACACACACACACACACACACACACCTGTGTCTATATCTATATATAACTATATCTGCATCTACATATTTTTTCATCATTGTTATATTTATGTCCTATATTCATGTACAAACGATAAAGATAAAATAGGTTGACTAAGCAATCTAGATTATGTTCACAAGACCATAATTCTACTGTTATTCCCATGTTAACTCATGAGTGGTGATACAGTATATGAGACATAGAGAAAACAAGGTGAGATAATTAGTGTCAAATATCACCAAATATGTCCCTAGTCTGACAATTTTTAAGTGGGACAAAGTTATTTCAGTTTTAAAATCTTACTTTTCACTCTTGGCTTCTGTTAGCTATATGCATTTGGAAAATGGTTTATGTGATTTATTGATACTAACTGACATGAACTGATTTTCAGTATTGATGACAGATAATGAAGAAGCTATAAATTGCTGATTTTAAGTTATTGTTTCCTGTGCCTAGAGCATTGAAAGATAATATTCTGCCATTTCATAGGTTCATAGGTGTGTACTAGGCTAATGGCCCTGGAGCCTTTATAAGCATAGCCCATAGGATTACCCTAGCATCGTGCCACTCAACCTTAGTTCCCAGTGCCTCTGTCGAGTAGAGCCACTGGAGTGATCCCCAGGATGAATTATCTATTTCCCATCCACTCATCAAGATTTCTCTTGAAGAGGGCCAGTGAGGTGTTCTGTTTGACACATATGGGAAGTCTATTCCATAGCATGGGCAGTCTCTTGGTTATGAACCTGTCCCTCCTTCTGTTGATTGTGGTAATGAGGTTGAGGTCTCTGGAGCATGTGCTGCGGAGGGATTGAGATTTCTTTAGATGTAGCATTTCTAACAGAGCTGTCTAACATGGCTTTGTAAGTCAAGCAGAGATTGCCTCTAAATAGGTGATATAAGACAGAGAATAGTTGAAGTTTTCTGAGTCTGTCTATATAGGACAAGTGTTTAAGGCCTAGGATCCTCTTTGTGAGGTACTTTTGTGGCCTCTCCAGTTGTTGCAGGTGTCAGTGACGTACATGCCAAATGGGGCATTGTACTCGATGATTGGTCTAATGAGGGAAGAGTAGAGGGAGACAATGACCTCTTTCTTCCTGGTTGCAAAACCCTTAGTAATGAGATGTGCCACATAGGACTTTCTGACCACAGTGGCAATGTGGTGGTCAAAAGGGAGGTTGCTGTCAACCTGTATTCCCAGATCTCTTATAATGCCTTCTGTGTTCAGTGGACTACCATCGATGTGGTAATTCATGGGAACTGGGTTTTTCCCAAGGGGGATGACGACACATTTTTTGGCATTGAGCTTAAGGCCATGGTTCTGACACCAGTCATTGTTCTCACTGATGCCTTTCTGTAGGATATCAACATCACTTGGGGAGTTAATAATAGCTCCCAACTTGCAATTGTCTGTGAACTTTGTCAGCCAGAGTCCCTTCGTGTTGGCCTGGACTTCAGAGAAGTAGATACTAAACAGGACAGGACCCAGGACTGAACCCCATGGGACTCCACTCATGACTGGTTGGCAGTCTGACTTGGAGTCATCTACTTTCACACTGTGGGTTCTATCTGTGAGCCAGTTTGCAACCCACCTAGTGATATAGGGGTTGATGCTTAGCTTAGTGAGTTTTTCTATGATTCCTGAGTGGAGAATTGTATCAAAGGCCTTGGCCAGATCAAGGGATGCTGTATGACCCACCTTGCCTTCATCCACAGCTCTGGTGGACTGACTCAAAGAAGTCGACCAAGTTGAGCAGGCATGATCTACCCTTCACAAAACCAAACTGTGTGGGATCCAGAGTTTGTAGATTCCCTATATCCTTGTTTATTAGGTCCATGATGATGCATTCTATAGCTTTGCATATCAGACTCATCAGGCTAATGGGGTGATAGTTCCCAGGGTCTGTAGTCGCTCCTCCTTTGTGGAGAGGGATGACTTTAGCAGTGCGCCATTTGGTAGGTACAAAGCCTGAGGTGAGGCTGTGACTGAACAAGGCACACAGGTGAGGTACTAGTTCACTCTGTAGTTCATAAAGAACATAGCTAGGGATATTGTCAGGTCCCACAGAAGCTGTATTCTTGGCCTCGGACAGTGCTGTTTTAACCTGTGCAGCAGTAATACTGGGTGCCTGGCAATCTACTGTTATTGTGATTGGTCTTGGGGGGGGTAAAGTTGGCACTCAATCTGTTGGCCAGTATATTGGCAATATCTGTTGGCTCAGTATAGGAGGTACCATTGTGTAGTAGCTCAGAGCAAATGGGAGTATTGCCATGCAAATTCTTTACATAACTATAGAAGGCCTTGTGGTTGTCTACTATCTGCTGCAATTCTGTTTTTATAGCTAGCTTTAGAGGATTTGATGAGGGATCTCAAGTTTTTGTTGAAGCTGATAAGGGAGTTTTTCCAGTCTTGGGACTTCACCTTATTCTGCATCAGTTTCCTCCCTCTCTTGTAGAGTTTGTTTATGGCAGGAAACCACCAGATTGACTTTATTTTTTTGGAGGAGAGATTCCTGGTTCTATTGGGTATGGTGAGATCCATCCATTTGTGTACATGTTTGTACAGTGCATTGGTGTATGATTCAGCGGTCATGCAACTATTCTCCATTTGCATGGGTGCCGTGAAGTTAGCTACCTCTGTTTTTGGGAGCCCAAAGTTAGCTTTCGAGAAGTTTTTCATGGTGGTTACCTTTGCAGGGGGGTGGGAGGGATGTGGATTTCCAAGGTGATTAGGTTATGGTCAGATCTAACCAGGGAGGAGTTGACTATTGGTGTAGAGCAACAGACGACCATGTTAGTAATGACCAGGTCAAGGATGTTGCTACCTCTAGTGGGGGTAAGAATGAGCTGGTCCAAGGCATTGGAATTAATGAATTCCAGGAAACGTTGGGCAAGTGTATTGGTACATGAGTAGTTTTCCCAGTTCATGGAGGGGTAGATGAAGTCACCCAGTATGAGAGTGTTAGGCTGGACCCTGATATTCTCCAGGGTGCTTAGGAACATGGAGTGTGAGTGTTGGGACATGGATGGGGACCTATAGCAGGCTACAACCTGAATTGCTATCTTACCCAATGTTAGCTGCACCTGAAGTATCTCAGATGCATTATGTTGGGCTACCAGTCTGGAGGTGTGCACATCCTTTATGAATATGGAAACAGCACCACCTTTGCAGCTTTGGTCCAAGTTCTGGGGCTGAAAGGTGTGGAATGAGTTAGAGCCTGGTAGTGCAGGGGTGCTTTCTGCTGCCTTGAACCAGGTCTGTGTTACAGCACAAATGTCGATGTTCTCCATTTTAAGGAGCGCTTTGAGCGAGTGCATGGTTGATATTTAGACTTCTAGCGTTGGGCAGCATGACCCTCAGATTGCATTTGTTTGTAGCTGTTATGGTGGTTATTTGGTCTTTGTAACACCACCTAAAAAAAGGCACTATGAGGGTGGCAAGAGTCTTGGCCAGTATCCGGAAGCCCAGGGGTGACAGATGTAGGCATCTCTGGCAAAGCATTGAGGTCTGTCAATCATAACATCCCAGGCAAACAGATAATGGATCCCCTTAGAATGACTCCAGAAACTTAGCCAGTTGTTGAACTCAATCATTTTCTGCTTGTACTGTGGTATCATTCTGGGTGATGGTAGGATGATGCTCAGGGCTAGGGTCATACCTGCTTGGGCTACATAATCCGAGAGCTCCTCTATGTCTCTTTTCATTAAGTCCAGGGAGGTATGTGTCAGGTCATTCACACCCACATGTACAATGACAGAGTCATATTTGTACCTGTTGTTGAGAGACCTGAGTGCATGTGTTATGTGGTGGATTCTGGCACCTGACAGGCAGCTGACTGTTACTTTCTCCTTATTCAACCTAGTGAGTGGGACATCAGTGTGCCTCACTATCGAGTCACCTATGACTAGTGTGTTGGGTGTCTTGTTTTGCCTTAGGGGCTTTGGTTGAGTGGCACACTGTTTAGGAAGGTTATGTGTCTCATGATAAGTGTTGTGTTTTGGTGGTCAAGTGTGTTTCTGCCTTGGAGGTCTGTGCTGTTTGGGTAGATTCTTATTGAGAGCCTCCGCAAAGGTGGGTGTCTGGTTTGTGTTTTTATGTGAAGGCAGTGCTGGTGTGTGTTCTGGAGGGCTATGTGTTCCATGTGGTGTGGTGCAAGTGTTGACCTTCTCTTCTTGACCAACTATTCCGGTCTGATTCCGATTAACATTTTTAAATAAAATATCACTATTTTTTCTTGTATTTCAGTACTGAAATCCTTTTAATTGCAGTATTCTGCTGTTGACTGTTATACATTATTTTCTTTTCTATAACAACAAATGAAAAAGGCCTAACTATTCATTCTGATAAAATATTCTAATAAAAATGTATAAATGAAACACACTGCAATTTTAGTAGAAAATATTTGTTTCTATACTACACTATTCATATTTTTATCTTGTAAATAGTTGCATTTGATCACCTAAGATGAGAAAACATTTGTGTGCATTAATTCATTTGCTTTTACTAGCCAATGGTAAATAATTGATTTGAAGTCATAACCCTGTGCTTAGAAAGCATACTAAATAATTTATGCAGCACCACTTGAGAAAAGTGCCATCACTTTAAGGCAGTACACAGAGAAAGGCTCCCATATATAGAAACAGTCAATGCATTGTCAAGTCTCTTCCTACACAGGCATGGGCGTGCATGTTAACTGCTATTTCTAAGTAGGTGGATGGAGCAGGTTTAAAATAATACCAGTTGTCTCTTGCTCTGGGATTCACAGTACTCAAGTGAAAGTGTAGAATGGTTGAGTTAGCATTCACCGAAGAAACTTCAGGAAAGGAAATGTAAAAGTGCCTATAAACTGTTACCATCTTTTTGGATGCCAGTCAGATATTTCTTATAAAAATACGAGATTTTGTAGGACAGTCTGCATTTTCAGTCAATGGTCAGGGCACTTTTTCACATTGCTAGCAGAACTAAAACTTACTTCATTGTTTTGTATAATATTAAGGTGTTTAAAATACTTAGTTATCTGAAATATTTATTAGAACAAAGATATCGGGCAAGACTGACAGACACAGGACACACTATGTACAGACTTTGTTGGGCTAGTGCATGAAAATGCCAACTGACAATTCAGATACAACTACACAGTAGCACTGCAGATATGTAACAATGCACTAAGCAGAAAGCTGAGGCACAACACATAAAAATGAGATATACAACATGGCCAACAATAATAATAAAATGCAGTGACAACTATAGTCTATACCAAAGCTCTGTTATGAAGCTGTATCACAATGCACAGGCCACTGTGTGGCTATGGAAAAATAGTTAGCAAAGCTATCAGTGGTACTGTAGTTTATA
Organism: Protopterus annectens; assembly: GCF_019279795.1. Lineage (NCBI taxonomy): Eukaryota > Metazoa > Chordata > Ceratodontiformes > Protopteridae > Protopterus > Protopterus annectens. The sequence goes on from NC_056737.1 coordinate 835,838,127, forward strand.
TGCAGAAATGGGAGGTGGATGAGAGACTCCACAGTGCCATAATATTACCCCACAGTAAAATGTGTATCCATTGCCCATCTGGCAAAGCAGGGTGGTTTATATACAGGACTAGAGGTGGACAGAAAGGTCTGCAGTGCCATAATGCTGCCCACAGAGAAATAATGATTTGTAATGAGCCTTAACCTCACATTGTATTAGATAATGCTGATATGAGTGTGTATTCAGTGGGCATTGCAAAGGAGCCACCCCAACCTATGTGTTAAACTCTCTTCTAATACCCCACCCATAATATCACCTGGCATACGAGTTTATCATTGGCTTTTGGTCTCCAGCAGAAGCCATGACACTAACCATGCCCCTAGTACTTCTCTACATCCTCCTTCTTGATAAAGGTGAGCAAATATTGCCTCATTATTTCTCTCCTCTCCTCTCCCTGTCTGACTCTTTTAGCTTTCTAACTGAATAAAAGACCCATCCCCTTTACAATTAAAACATACAAATTTAATAATAACACCAACTATCTATAATAACTTGTCATTAATCCATATATAGTTTGCTGGACTGGTACATGGGTGTCTGTTTGGATCCACACCATTAAGGTTTGGTCTATTTGCTTAGCTGTAGTGACCACAGGGCTCTGTCCTGGCCTGCTCTTCTTCAGCATATATTTATGTGACATAAAAAACAGCAAGTTTACTGATGAGTACAAATGGAGGTTTTAATCAAATCCCATTCAGAAACTCAAATTCTCTAGCAAGGGTTAGCCCAAAGACATGCTTGGTGATTAATCACGGGCTTATCCCCGACACCAAGAAATCCAGCAGAGTTTCCTTTGGTAAATCTAACATCATTATTTCTTAGCGTACAAATAACATTGCATTCACACTTGACACAGTCATCACGGACATGATAGGTAAGTTGATAATAGACTGTTCTTTGAGCACCATTTCTCAGTGGTGCTTAGAAAATCCTTCTGCATTGTACAACTTATTCTTCATGGTGTCTCTTCAAGGTCCAAAGAGGTTATAGTGCCATTTTATTCATTCCTTATTAGGCTCAGAATTAATGTACCCTTTAACATGTACCACACTAAGTACCTAAATCAGCTTGGCAGACCTCTGTGTTTCTTCTACAAAAAGATGATAGGTTTAAGTACCCATGGCTGTTCTGACAGACTAAAAGCCTTGTCCTTCTTCTCAGTGTCATACAGACTCCTTAAGGGTGATCATTTCTCAGTCTTTCACGCTGTGAATGTTCCAGCAATCTTTGAACTCCTTCACCTAAATAGAAACAGTGGTAAAGCAAGCACCTATTCTACAGTACTAGAGACCTAAATTAGATTGCAACTTCAATAACAGCAGATGGTGTGACAGATACCTACCCAACATATCTTCAATTTCTGGAATAAGTTGCATTTATCTGTCAAGTGGAATACTTTCTTAGCTACCTTTAACACCAGTCTGGTTAACTGGATGAGACATCAAAAACTTTCAGCGGTGATATGTGGAGAAAGTCTGCTTAATGGGGACATTGTTAGTCTTCCACTTGTATTGGCTGAGCTTCTCAATGGTGTCCTCGGTTGTAAGTTTAATAAGAACCTATGCACATATCTCGGTTGTAAGTTTAATAAGAACCTATGAACATATCTGGATGGATACATATTTAGATAGATAGATAGATAGATAGATAGATAGATAGATAGATAGATAGATAGATAGATAGATAGGTAAAATAACCAGCTAGATAAATTGGCAGACCTATAGATAAACAGTTAATCAGATACATACATAGACAGACAGATGGATAAATGGAATGATGAATAGTTATTTCTATTAAGAAAGGAGGCTGCCAACCCCTTACTTCCCTGCACCTATTTTTTTAAGACTGAGCTTTGGGGTTGAGGGGACACTATTTCCCTTTACAAATGGAATTAACATAAAAAAGAAGCAGATTAGTTACATGATTCCTCTGTAACAAGAATGTATTTTGTCTGTTGCCAGAAAATTCCTCCTCCTCTTCCTCCAGACGCCATACGTGTGAGAATGATGTGACAATTATTAAACTACCACACACGTGTAACATTCTCATAGATACAGAGATACACTAGCTGGGTCCACTGCTCTCCATTAACACACATTTCAGAGCATTGGTGGTGTTCTATACATACAGTGGCAACAGAGGTCTACACTGTGCATCCTTACTATTTGGTATAGCACAACTCTGACTACAATGTTCACTATTACTTAGTAAGATCCAAGCTTTGTTATACTGTATTTCTTTGCGTTACATTGCCATCTACCCACCTCAAGTCCCAAGTTTACTTGTATAGAATGGGTAACATTATGCACCCTTGGCCTGCATCTTTCATGACAACCCAGTGGTGCCACATTCTACTTGAATATGCAGGAAACACCAGATTCAGCCACTTCCCACAGCAGTGGCCCTCTCAGTGGACCTCTGTGCACATCTGAAATGAGCAATGCACTGTGATGTGGCTCAGTGTGCCATTCATTTCACTCTGTGTGCAGTTCATATATGAATTCCACATCTGTCAGTACTGTGGCATAGGTGCACCCATCTGTATTTAATAAGCTGTACATAAACTTGTTGATTGTCTACCACTAAAATCTTGCATAATTTTCCATTATTCTTTTTTGTGAGGCATATTTGAAATAATCATGGCAATTTTGTCATGATTTAGACTGCAGGTAATTTTAGTCTGGCTGATGGAACTAAGGGATCTCTTTAATGGGCATTTTGTATAGCTCACAACCAACAATAACTAGCTGACCTGACTATGTCAAACACTTTTCACCAAGTTTTAAAGAAAGAAAATACCAAAATGTTTAGTCAGAGCAATATTCCAGATATAATATGTGTGTACTAAGTATTAATTCCTTACATTGTTTAACTTAGGGGTTAATGCACTGATCTAGTATACCAGGGATCATGTGCTCCTATGTATAATGTGCTACACATGGAAAGTTTAAGCTTTTTTCCCTAATTATTCCTGCACAGTTACTGTGCTACTACAATGGTAGGACTTCTAAGGAAAGCAGAGAACATGGCTAATAAACTGGTAAATATAACATATTTGTGCTTTCCTGTTTATTGACAGCAGTCAAAAAATCAACCATGTATGCCAATCAAGCAGAGCATCCAGATAAAGTTGTATGCTAAATATTTAAGTAAAGGTTCAATGACAGATTTCGATATCTTATGCATTATTAGAAAGCAGACTGGCTTTGCCGGCATAAGGGTTTTGTATCTGACTGCAATCAGATACAAAGGACTGCTGTTTAATGGGCACTGAAGGAGCTGATATTGGGAGAATGAGATGAGTGCCCTTCAGACAGTTCTTGGATGACAGCATATAGAGCACATAGGGTTCTAAAGGCTGTGGAAGCAGGAGGTGGTGGGGGTGGGTAGGGGGCATGACATAATCTTAATTGAAGCCAGTTTCTTGGGTGGGGAGGGTGGAATGTTACAGATGACCTTTGTGGAGCACATATGGAAATGTGCATGCTTCTTCATGCCCAAATTTGTTGCAAGTAACATTCTAATTTTGGATTTACAAAACCCTCCCTTTTCAAGGTTTCAAAAGACACTTCCAAAGTACACCTGATACTTGAAAATATTTCAGTGTACTGTTTCAAAAATCCACAATATATCATCTCTTTGTGCCATATAAGAACATAATAATGCTTGTAACCTTTATCAGGACATTTGACAGTGACACACACAATGTAGGGGAATTACTAGCCTCTGTGATGTTTTTACCACAATTGCCAAATATTGCTGAAATGATCACATGACATAGCTATCCAATAGGCAATAACCTTCTTAAAGCTACATCCCCGTTTTTATAAGAAATAAGTACTACATTCTGTTAAGAATCAGTTGCCAGTTATATACATAGACATTGTATAAAAATCTTAACTCTGTGTGAATATGTCACTGATGAACTCTGAACAAGAGCAATGCTATTACATTTTAATTAAAGTCCTTTAACTGAGTACTGGCTTTCGCTTCTATTGAAACTCTGAAATAACATTGCAAATACTCCCTGCATCGCTCTGGTTTTGTTACTAGTCTTCTGTATCTTGATGTTTTCATTGGGTTACCTATAGTCAGTCTGATTACATTTCTGGATTCACCTTAAGATAGTTATATTTTGCTCTGAAACTGGTGAAGATAAGACAGGGGTGCATTTTTTTTGCAGAACAACACTCTCACAAAACTGTAGCACATCTTTGCACTTTGGTGCTCTCAACTTGCAAAAGTATTGCTGATAAATACGTTCTTGTTATAAAGAGCTATTTGCTGTTTCTTCTGTACAATTTACCAACATGATCCGAGTGACGCCTCCAGGTGCATCTGCAGTTACCTCCTACTGCTCCGCTAGGCGTCAAATATTGCTTGTTCATATTTGCATTAATAATTCCAAAACCATGCCCTGTGCAAGGTATCAGAATATTTTATCTTGAAGCATACATGATGGCAAACACAATTGTATTGATATTTGACCTATGTCAATGAGTATTTGTTAGAATTATAAGGTGATAACTTTATTTTTTAAAGGCTCAAGCCATGCCCACTAGGAGTTAAAGGTGCACAATCAAAAGTGCTGTACTGGAGGGAATGAGTTTACGTAGTATCTTTGCTCAGTGCTTAGCCACTCAGTAACGCTTCAGGTTAATAATCCTGCAAAGACTGCTTTATTCTCACTCTCTATTTGCAATTCTAAGAATCTTCTGGAGTGATTGTAATATTGCCCTTTATTAATTGATTTATAGCATCTTTTGTTGTCTAGCCTGGCATTAGTCAGTGGCAGATGTCAAAAACATATTTAATATACTTTTAATCTTCTGCCAACTAGGAATTGAGATTTTACAATGCAGTATTCTTATATTATAAAACTGAAGATGGAAACCTCCAAAATACAGTTAGTGCTCTCTTTTATTAGTTTCTTTGCTGACTCTTCCTCAGACCAATTATAACAATTGTATGCTTGAACATTTGCTGTTGTTCATATCTTGTAAATTCCATACTTATGAATTCTAGACCGTTGTTTGGCATGATAACATCAGGTTTACTTTATCTTTATCTGAATCGGAATTGCCTAGACATGGGATGGCTTTGTTGTTTCTAATAATGGTGGGTGCCAAAAAAGCAGTTACTAGAAAATGGAAATCAAAATCTAAAACCAACAATACTGGAAGTAGTGACTATAGTAACAGAGATAAAAGAACTGGAAGTAAGATCTTTAGAAAAGGGTAGGAGCAAACTACATAGGAAAGAGTGGGAATTGTGGGAATAATATATGCAAAGGAGGAATGCAATCTAAAAGGCAGTAGGACTTAAATGATATATGTATTGTTTGAGTGAGACAGATTGGGTAGATTATAAGTGATGTATAATGTTTGCATCTGAGAGTGTGTCAACATGGTTTGTTATGTGAAATGCTTGCAACTAGGATTGTGTCGGTGTGGTTTGTTTTCATTTATGTAAATGTATGATTGCATATGTAGTAAGAGATGGTTTAATAAAGATGTTTGTTTAAAAAAAGGCAGGAATTGAATAATTTACATAATATTGTTTAGGTTATATGATATATAGCAATATATGTGAAGTATAATGTCTGTCATGTTAATATAGTTTGATTCCTTTTATATGAATGTAAATTTGCTTATGTCACAAGTGATAATTCAGTAAAGGTGTATGAAAAAAGAAAAAAACTATTAACCATCCATACAAAGTAACTCCACTCCCCTGTAATCAGGCATAGCTTGTTAAGGAAGGGAATCCACATTCCACTAGCACTGGAGACATAATAGGCCAGTCTACAGACTGAAAATCTCCCATTATGAAGTCTGATAACAAATGTGACTTTAACTAAACAGCATACAATAGGAAATAGTTTTAGTAGTACTAATTTCAGTGGTTTTGAAATATAATCCTATGTGTGTCTAACATTGTAGTAATAGCATCATATGATCATAAGAGGTTACTAGGCTAATGGCAATAGAGCCTTTTTTAGCCTAGTCATTCATGCCCCAAATTTCCCAATTATCAATAGAAGAGCTTTTGTGTATGCCTGTGACTTAGGGTATCTACAAACAGCCACGTCCATAAGGGCCACAAGTGACAAGCCAGGAATGATTTTGAGATTTCCCATCCATTGGTCCAAACTGCATTAGAATAAGCTTAGGGAAGAGCTCTGGTTCACATGAATGGGTAGACACATATCTATCTCTCCAACATATTCTGTTTATGTTTTAGACCTTAGATCGGGTAATTCCAGTACTGTTTGTTTTGCAAATGTGTAGCAGATCCATCAGGACTGGGTCAGAGAATGCCTTGTAGGTTAGGTATAGTTCTAACCTCAATAGTCTGTAGGAGACTAAGTACAAGAACATGGCTTTGATGTGGTCCACATAAGACATATAGTTCGCACTCTGTATTATTTTAGCGAGGAACCACCGTGACCACCCCACTTGCTTCAAATTCCAGGTCAGCTGCATGCTGTAGGGTGCATTGTCTACATTACTGGTCTAATGAGGGCTAAAGTATAGCGGGACTATGATCTACGTAGATCTGGATGCCATGCCCTTACTTATAAATTGCACCACATAGAATGATTTTTCTCATTGACAGATAGTGATCAAAGTTCAGGTTACTGTCAACCTCAGTTCCCAAATCCCTTACCCATGGGTATACCCTTAGGAGAGTGTTATCAATGTTCTAACTTGGTGGGGTATTCATCTTCCTAAAGGGAATAATTATGCATTTCTTCCATTGAGTTTTAGGCCATGGTTCTGGCACTAGTTAGTTGTGTCAGGCTTTCTTTGGCAGGTTTGGTGATTGCGCTAAGGTTGCAGTCATCCACAAATGTGGTCAGCCAAAGGCCTCTACATTTGCCTTGACTTTAGAGAAATATATTCAAAACAGGAGAGGCCCCTGTACTGAGTCTGTGGGACACCACTAGTAACAGGTCTCTTGGTAAATGTGGATTCCTCCACCCTAACTTCATGTGTCCTATCTGTGAGCCATTTGGCTATCCATTAGGTGACACAGGGATTTATACCTAATCTGTGAGTTTGTCTATAATACCTGAATGAGGTATTGTCTGAAATGCCTTTGCCAGGTGATGGTAGGCAGTATGTACCATTTTGACTTCATCCATGGCTCTAGGGACTTTCTCAAAGAAATCCACCAAGTTTACTAAGGATGACCTGCCCTTGATGAAAATGAACTGGGATGGGTCCAGTATTTGAATATTTCTTATTTCTTTGTTTGTCAGGTCCACAATAATTATTTCCATGGCATAGTATATAAGACTAGTCAAACTTATGGGTCTGTGGTTCCTTGGGTATGTTTGTGGTCTGCCTTTGTTTAGCGAGGACAGTTGCAGTCATCCATTACCTAGGAATGAAGCCTGTCTGGAGGTTGTAGTTGAACAGAGATTCTAGTGGGCCTGACAGGTCATGTTTCAAGCTATTTAGGAGGCACCCTGGGATATTATCAGGACCTACTGATGCAGTGCATTTAGCTCTGGAGAGTGCAGTGAAGATCTGTTCTTTAGTGATAGTTGGGAGAGAAATGGTAGAGGGTATTTTCTGGGAGGAAACTGGGGTCATAGGTGGTGAAACAGAGCTAAATTTATCAGTCAGCAAATTTGCTATATCCCCCAGTTCTGTACAAGACGTTCCATTTACTATTAGGTCAGCACACTGCTGAGTGTTCCCTTTAAGGTTGCATACATAACTGAAAGATGTCTTATGGCTATCGTTAGCCTGGGAGGCTATTTTTGCCTCAAAGTTGGCTTTGATGGACTTGATTAGTACCCTGAGTTTCTTGTTGAGACTGATGAGGGAGCTTTTTGACTTTTGGTCATAGCTCATCCTATTTTTGGACAGGATTTTCTTTCTTTAGGGATACAATCTATTTATACTGAGGGTCCACCAAAGAGACTTGTTTTTGTAGTTTGTCCTAAGTTTATTTTAGTTTTGAATTGCTGTTTCTATGCAGTTATTTACATGCTTGTACAGGGTTTCTGTAAACACTTCCTTAAAAGCTACCATATTCATGGAATGTGGTGGGGCTTAGAATTTAGCTATGCCTTTACTTAATGCAAGATAGTTAGCCTTGGAAAAGTTTTTAAAGATTCTGGGGTTTGCTTGGAGTTCAGCTTTTATACTTATTTCAAGGGTTACCACTTTGTGATCTGATCTGACCAGTAGGGACATTACACAACCAGGGGTGCAACTCTCCCTCATATTTGTGAGTACCAGATCCAGGATATTTGTACCCTTAGTAGGTGTGCAAACTAGCTGCTCCAGGGTGTTTGCATTGACAAAATCCAAGAATCTTTGAGCCTGCATGCTAGTGGTTGTGTATGTATCCCAGTTTATGGTGGGATAGTTGAAATCATCCATTAATGTGGTGTTAGGTTGAATTGTGAGTGACTCCAGAGCATTTAAGTGCATTGTATGGTTTTCTTGAGTCATAGATGGGGACCTATAGCTAGCAAGAATATTGGACTTTACCTAAGGTTAGCTGGGCATAGAGTAGCTCAAGCATGTCATACTGTTGGATTAATCTTGAGGTGTCCTTACCTTTTATGTAGATTGATACATCTCCCCTTCTTGACCCTTCTTGTGCAGTAGCTGGTCTAAATGTGTGGAAGTCATTATAGTCTTGTGCTACTGGGGTGCCATCCATGGCGTTAAACTATTCCTCATTAACTGCAGAGATGTCAACACTCTCCAGGGTGAGGAGTGCTTCCAGGGAGTGGAGCTTCTTGTTGAGACTCCTAGCAGTGAGCAGTAACACTTTTATTATCTTGCATAGAATTTACTATGTTAGAAGATTTACTAGATTGGTATTGCCTAAAAAAGGCATTATAGGGGGTGGATAATGTTTTGGCCAGTATCCAAATGTCTAGTGGGGACAGATGCAGAACATCCCTGGCAAAGCAGCATGGTCTGAGATTATGTCCTCCCAAGCTGATAAATATTTGACCCCCCCCCTTGGAATGATACCAGTAACTAAGCCAATTGTTACAGTCAATCATCTTCTGTTGATATTGTGGAATCATACTTGAAGAAGTTAGAACACTGTTCAACACTAGGCTCATACCTGCCTGGGGCACATAATATGAAAGGTCCATCATTTTTATCCTCATACAGTCCAGGGAGGTATGTCTCAGGTCATTAACAGCCACACGGACTATGACAAAGTCATACTGCTACTTGTGGTTCAATGTCATGGGTGCATGTGTGACCTGGTGGATCCTTGTCCCATGATAAGCAACTGACCGTGACTATCCCCTTGCTCAGCCTGGTGAGGGGGACATCAGTATGTCTCACAATAGAGTTTTCAATGACCAATATATTGGGTTGTGTGGCAGTTTGCCTTAAGGGCTTAGAGGTTGAGACATTGTGAGATGTGACTGTATGTGTCCTGGGCAGTGTTGTCTTTGTGCATTACCAGAGCTAACTTTATATGGAATTCACTCCATCATGTTAGTTTCCTTTTTCAGTCATCATTCCTTTACTTCTTTGTCGTCTTCTTTCTGTTGTCACAGCACCTTTGTTGAAAGAACCATAAAACTGTCTGCAGTTTGGGACTTTCACAAGATGACATGCAGTATAGCTAACCATCAGTTAAATATACATTTTCATTTCTAAATAAGATTTAGGGTGTAATACTTTTATTTTATAATTATCAAATGGTTATATACTCTCTGGTGTTTACTGATTTCAATATTTTTTTAAATATCATTCAAAGTGCAGCTCATATTTTGGTTATATCACGCCCTGTTCCATATAAACATATATCCATTTTAAGTACCATCCTCAGTAAGCATTGCTATTGCTTTTTTATGGAAGATCTCATGTTTTTTAGAACTGTTTCATTGCCTTTGTTTCATACATTTTATTTTGGAAAAAAGGAAGGGGCTCCACAGGAATTATTTCTATTGAAGTGTCTCTAGTTTGCTATTCTGCATTTCTTGACTAGTTGCTTGTTCCCCTACTAGCTTATCCTACCTCCATTTCTTTTTTTTGTTAGTTCATCTTATGCGTGTTGAGGATCTATGCAATTTATGTTAATACAAGTGGGTAAATGACTTGAAGTAATGCAGGATACAATAACCTAAAATGGATTTTCAATTCTCTGCAGAGTCTTATAGAATTATTTGCAGAGTCTTATGGAAGAAGAAAAGCATTTCATGTCTGTAATAAAATGTGATCATCAATATTGACTATTGCATCCCCAGCCTTTAAGCTTCTGCCCTTCCTCCACAAAATAGAAAGAATGTCATCCTCTAGCTGGTATGCCTGCAGTTAAATCAGTATATGTCTTGTCTGTTTTATCAGTCGCAGATTAATAATATCTACTTTATGTGTGCTTTCTATTTTAATATCAGTAATAGAAAGTCCAATACACATGCTAAGGCTTTTTTATCATAGTCCTTCACTTTGATTTGTTCTGTGAGTATGCTACTTTTCCACTCTTTGCATATATTTGCAAGACTTTCTTAGCTCTGAAACATTTCCACAGTTTTCCCCAAGTCACCCGGAATTTGACTCAACAATGCTTTGCAGTTAATTGCTCAAGTTGTCTCTGTGTAACCTGTCCTTTAGTTCAGCCAGTGGCTGTGCCATTTGTTTATATTTTAATCGCTGTTCCAACATTTTTCTTTTATTTCCTTTCCAGTAATTTTCATATTAGTTATTTCACCTGAATGCCTTGTTAAAAGATTGTTTGTGTCCTGCAGCTTTGTGTACGTGTGTGTGCCTGTGTGGTGTGGGTGTGTGTTGTGTGTGCATTTGTGTGAATGCGAGAGAGAGCAAGAAAGACAGCAAGAGAAAATTGCTTTAACAAAGTTCTGGTGACACTGCATGAGGTTAAACTGGTGAAAGGTGCTGATTTTCACTTGGACAAGGAAAGCGGGTTTTATTGTGTAAAACAAGAAGGAAGTGCAGATTTTAAAACTAAAACCCTCTGACAGGAAAAAGAGAGTTCAGTACAGCTGAGCATAATAAAGGAAATTTTGTGCAAACCTGCTAAAACTAATTGTGAATTACCTGTATTGAAAAATGAGAGACAAAAAGGCAGTACGCAAAACAATATATGTGCTGCAAGCATAGAAGAAAATCAATTGTGAAATTCAGAGGCCAGGGTTCTCAAAATGAAGTGGTGATGATCAACTAGCTTAAATCACAAACACTCCTATGGTATAAGAAAATAAGCACGGTTTTCATCAGAATATCCTTATCCCTAATAGGCAGGAGCAAATAAATGTTTTGCAGACTATTGCTGCAACTAAGTAAGGTTAAACCTTAGTCGAAAGTGATGTCTCTAGGTGCAAAAGAAAGTGTCAGGGTGTAAACTGAGAAAGTAGAAATGGGAAGGCAACTAGGGGATGATTTCTCCAAGCAAAGACAATTAATAGCAACATTAGAACAGATGTTTTTGTACATAAAATGCTAAGAGTATTTTAACAAGTTTGTTGGCTGACCTTGAATCAACAAAAGACATGCAAATTAAAACAAACAGAAAAATAATTGTCTTGCCCTCTGAACTTTCTGTACAAGTGGTAACATTGAAACAGAAAAGTAAACCTAGAAGCACAAAGTCGAGTGATATTAAAACTGAAAAGAAAGAGATCCAAGTAACCCACTGTTGGAACTTGTAAGAAAATAAAAACTGTTTCAGACTGAAGATGACTTTATGAGTTTATAGAGAAAAAAAATAAAAAAGTTATGACGGGTGTTACATAAGATTAACAGTACCTTGTTTTTGTAAAAGTAAAATATCAAAATGAGCAAAACGTGACTTTCGTAGATTCACTACTTCATCAGATGTATCTGATGAAGCAGTGAATCTACGAAAGCGCTTATGTCCTCCTTTTACATATGAATTAAAGACGGATTTATTTTCAAGTCCTGCTGTCATCACTGGGTCTACTTGTTTTTTACTTGACATATAACAATAAATGTTTAAATGACATCACAAAAACATTAAAAAGAAAGGTACTTAAAGGGTGATATGAGGAGACATTAATGAACAGAGAAAATAAAGAATTGTAAGTATGTAAATTCAAAAAAACTAGATTGGAGAATTGAAACAAAACACAATCAAATTAATGTTACAATAAACAAGTGACAGATAAGATATTCAGTATCTACTTAGCAAAATGTTCACATGAGCAAAATTATACTGGCCTGATTAATATATCCATTCCAACTCAGACTAACTGTCTCAGTATCAAGCAAGAAATAGTAAAAGCTGCTGTATGTAAGGACAACAGATATAATGCAATGAGTCCAGACTCTATACCAGAGTAGTTTGTATCTCTTTCCAATCATTTAATAATACCATTGACCTTGATATTTAACAATTTACTGAGACTGGGATTTCTACCTGATGACTGTGAAAAAAAAACTGTGCCACACCTATCTACAAAGGTGCAGACTGAGAAATCATTTAAAGCTATGGACCAATAAGCTTATCATCTACAACTGGAACAATCTATGAAAGAAGGGTTCCCTTCAGAATCTCAAAATCCTAAAACCTCTAAATTCATATGGTCGAGACCATATGACTGAAGTTTTAGAACTTTGAAATTCTGAATGGAGATCTGCATATAGCACAGAACAGGAGATTTCCCTTTTCCTCTCTGTACGGCGATCTCGGAGTTGGTATATTTAAGTAGTGGGGGTGTGGGGGGGTATAGGGGGGCTTGCCCCCTGCAGAAATATTTAAACAGTTGTTTTTTTTTTTAATTTGGATTTGTTTCGGAATTTCAATATTCAGAAACATCAATCATATGGTCTCGATCATATGACATTCGATGTTTTGGAATTTCGAGATTCTGAAGTGAAATCATGAAAGACACATTCTGCACCTATTAATGGATGATAAAATCTGTGGGAGAGAGCTAGACTACTCCCAATTTGGTTTTATCAAAGGAAGATCAATCTTAACATGCCTTATAATTTTTTATGAAGATATCAGCTATCTAAGAGATCAAGGGAATTCAGCTGCAGTTGTATACATGGAACTTATAATAATGAAAAGTGTCCCCACAAGATGAAGCAGAAATAAAACCAATGCATTATTAAGTGTCCCAATTATAAAAAGTTTTTGTTTAGTATTTTAGAACAAGTACCTAGGAATATTAGGGGAGGGGGTTATAAAGAAAAGATAGAACAAAGGGAAATGATATGGCAGCTGAAATTAGAAGCTGACAACCCCCCAGGAATGAATGTAGCTATTAACATCAACTGCTTCTTGAAAAATAGAAGGTTAAAACTTAAAAGCTAAGAATGGTTAAAATTATTCATTTATTTATTCATTGTTTACCAGCATGAGTGTAAGTATATTTAAAATGAGTGGTTAGAAAAATGTAGTTGTGTTTTTTATACTCATTTTTTTGTTTTATTAAATTGTTTAATTGTTTGCTTAATTAGGGATGATTGATAGTTTAATTGAATGAATCTGTGTATATAAAAGATTTTTCTGCTGTACTGATTTTATTCTGAAGAAGTCTCTTTTGGGACGAAAGCGATTATTAAAGTTGGCTGTTCCATAAATCTGTTTTTCACTCCTGGTGGTCTTTGTTCTACCTTTTAGTGAATTTTAGATATGTGGACCTTTCAAAGACTTTTGACACTTTAGAACATGCTCAAACTATTGAGGGATTAAAAAATACAGGTTAACGACTATGTTATAAACTGTATTAACAACTGGTTAACTGGTTAATCACAGTGTGTGAACATCTATGGGAAAACGTCTAGATGGCTACCTCTAAAAATAGAGGTACTTCAGGGGTCAATTTTGGGACCTATCCTGTTTAACATTGTATTTGCAGGCATGCCATGCTCTAAAAAGAATCTTAGTAAATACAGAGATGACAGTAAAATAAGAGCAAAGCTAAACTGCACAAGTGACATTGATGACTTGAATAAATATCTAAAAAAGATTCATGATTTAGCAATATCAGTTGGATTGCAGTTCACTTATAATAAATATACGAGGAAAAAACTATCTTACACTTGTTGAAAGTTTACCAGTGGAAAAGTGAAGCAAACAAAGAAAAAACCTCTGGTATTCCACCACAGCAAAAATCCACCACGATAAAGTCCTGTGTCAAACAACAAGCAAATTTAATGGAAAAAAGTAAAAATAGCATTAAAATTCCATAGTGATAAAATGATAAGCGCTTTCAGCTATTTAGCCTTCTTCATATCAAAATGAGAATGATCTGAAGAAGGCTAAATAGCTGAAAGTGCTTATCGTTTTATCACTATGGAATTTTAATGCTGCTTTTACTTTTTTCCATTAAATTTGCTTGCTGTTTGACACAGGACTTTATCGTGGTGGATTTTTGCTATGGTGGAATACCAGAGGTTTTTTCTTTATAATAAATATACGGTTGTTCTTTCTGGAGATATAGTAAATCTAATTTAGATACTTTATTGGAGATGGTAGACATATAAAAGATCTTGGCATACTAATTAGCAAGTATTTTAAATTTAAGAAACACTGACAAGAATTAAGAGCAAGGGTTATGAAGCAGATAGGCTTAATTCTTATTGCAGTACAAATGAGATCCAAAAGTCTTAAAAAAATTGGATACATCAATAATTAGATCATCGAGTACAATTTAAAGTTTTATATAATCAATAGCTGATTTAGTTACCCTTGAAAATATTCAGAGACAATAAAAGGTTAGATATTTAAACAAAATAAATTGCAAAGAAAATTTAAAACACTTGAATCTGTTCAGCATTTTATAAAGATTCATTAGATGAAAACTGTGCCTAGCTTATAGGACCACCAAAGATGATGAGCTAACATCTGATTTAAAACTTATTTTAAGAGAAAAGTCTGGTAACCTAAGATACAGAGGTTGTCAATATCTTGTTAATCTCAACAGAATATAAGAAAAGAGATAACTTTATAAGTCAATTGCTTCCCAGACTGTGGAACTCAATACCACTGTATATTAGAGAATCTGATCATTCAAATACTTTAAAGATGCAACTAGATTGCTATATGGGAAAGCATAAATATGTGTATAACATAAAAGCATCTTCTTTATATATTGTCCAATTTTGAGCTGTTAGCAGTGCCAAGCTAACTATGTAAGTACGTAACAACGTCATGCATATGTATCACACACAACACAGACCAAACACATATGCTAAGGCTCCTAAAAATAGCATACCTAAGCTGCAAAAGTCTCTTAAATGTAACATAAGGAAAAAGTACCTTCAGCAACCTTGCAAAAGCTCGACTTAAGCAGCACCCATAATGAAACATGCATCTAACACTCATAGTGTCTCAACTCTAAAGTCCAAAATGCAAACCTTCACACTATCCAATATCTCAGTCAAATTCCATGGTCAGACATATTAATGTATCACTCACCAGGCTGAGTAAGGAGAGGAAAAAGAAAAAAAAAATACAAAAAAAAGAAATATAACAAACTTAAAATTATGTCAATGATCATAGAAATTCACATGCATTAGTAGGTTTATTCTTTCTTATATCATTTTGATGTTCAAGAATTCATTCTTTAAAAGGGCGATTTATTTTACTTACATAAAATGATGAGCAGACAGTGCAAATAGCTGAATATACTAAGTCAGAGCTCTTACAGTCAGCATAAAATTTAAAATTATAATTGTGACTGGTCTCAGAATGTACAAATGTGGAAACAGGTAAAATAAATTTACAGGCTCTACAACTATTACAGGGAAATGTCTCATTATGTTCAGAAATTCTATTCATGTGTTTATAATGTTTATAACATAAGTGGCGTTAAATAGATTTATGGTTTCAAAAAGAAAAATGGATTTGTCATTACATACTACATCAATATCACTGGAATAAGATCTAGCATGCATCCTCATTACGTTTAAATGAATATATCGAAAGGCCAATTTATTAGCACTGCTAGGCTTAATAATGATGATGAAACTCATTCTAAAACTTTTAATGATATGCGTGAAATCTTTTTGCAAAGCGGTTACTCAGAGATTGAAATTGATAGTACTATTAATGATATTTTATCAAAAAGGAACACCACTGCTATACAGTTTTTTTCTGATTCAAGAGGTGTAAGAAATATGATGAATGATGTCTTTGGTA
Source organism: Protopterus annectens (assembly GCF_019279795.1). Classification (NCBI taxonomy): domain Eukaryota; kingdom Metazoa; phylum Chordata; order Ceratodontiformes; family Protopteridae; genus Protopterus; species Protopterus annectens. The sequence goes on from NC_056737.1 coordinate 835,854,294, forward strand.
GATATAATGACACCTCGAGTGTTGCAAGAAAATGCAATGTAAGGCGAAACAATGAAGCCACGGAGGGAGATTCAAACCAACAAGTTTATTCTGCTATAACGTTAACGTTGACACAATTCATTGTCACAATACATTTTCATTTAAAGTTACTTCGTCAGATGTGGGCATGCAATACATGTTTTATTCTTGCCATCACTAGAATCTATAAGTATGACTCTGTTGGGGTTTTGAAGTAAAATACTAAAGCCCAAAGATTCACAGGAGATCCAAACAATTAAATCTGGTTCCATAGAGGTGGTCTCTTCCTACTTCTCCATGTCCCCTTCATAATTTCATGCTATCCTTAATGTAATCTAGCCACATATTTTTCAGATGTAGCACATACTGACACCTTTGATTCTAGTTTCACTCTGATTTTTTTTCAAAGATATCCCAACAGCTACTTTCTCTTATTCTCTCTCACTTTTTCAAATGTTATGTGGCTAGGTTACATTAAGGATAGCATGAAATTATGAAGGGGACATGGGGAAGTTGGGAAAAACCACCTCTATGGAACCAGATTTAATTGTTTGGATCCCCTGTGAATCTTTGGGCTTTAGTATTTTACTTCAAAACTCCAACAGAGTCATACTTATAGATTCTAGTGGTGGCAAGAATAAAACTTGTATTGCATGCCCACATCTGACGAAGTAACTTTAAACGAAAAAGTATTGTGACAAGGAATTGTGTCAACGTTAATGTTATAGCAGAATAAACTTGTTGCTTTGAATCTCGCTCTGTGGCTTCATTGTTTCACCTTACATCACATTTTCTTGCATTTACTGGTGTCGTTGTACTTTGGTGTTCACTTTTGGTTATTGATACCTTGAAAATTACTTTAGCTTATTTCAGTGATACTGATGCAGTATGTAATGTAATTAGAAAGAACTCATCCATCTTGATGGTGGACAAATAATTTAAGAACATTCTGGATGATAAACCTAGGCTTTCTTTTAAGAACTATAACTCTATTAAAGACCAGTGATGTTACAGACATCATAAACATATGAATAGAATTTCTGAACATAATGTGACATTTCCCTGTAATAGTTGCAGTGCCTGTAAATTTATTTTACCTATTTCTTGAGACCAGTCACAACTATAATTTTAGGTTGTATGCTGAGTATATGATTTCTGACTTCTTACATTTACCTATTTGCACTGTCTGCTCATCATTTTATGTAGGTAAAACTAATCACCCTTTTAAAAAAAAGTATCTTGAACATCAGAATGATATAAGAAAGAATAAACATACTAATGCATTTGCTAAACGTGAATTTCTATGAAAATCAGCATAAGTTTATTTTATTTTATTTTGTATTAGAATTGATGTATTTTAATTTAAGAAGAGGGGATGGTGCAAACAAAACAGTGTGTATAGAATTAAAGTGGATTTTAAAATTACAAGCTGATAAAGGGTTAGGCTTAAATGAAACTGTCTCACCAATACTTAAATCCCATGATCTTTTTAGGTGATGACTGCAATTAGATGCTGTTATATTTAAGTGTGATTAGAATACTCAATATATGTATAGTATGTGGAAGTACCAGTCTGGCATGAAAGTGCTTAACTATTTTATTTGCTATTAAAGTTTGCCTCATTTTACAGCCTTGTTGGATGTTTTTTTCTTTTTCATTTTGTATTGCCATTGTTAAATCATCCTTTATTCATTTTGGTTGCTTATTTGTTTGAGTAAGGAGAGGGTCATGGTTAGTTGTCAGATGACAACATTCACCACATCACTCATGCACTCAAGTCCTTCCACCAGAAGTACACATATGATACAATCATGCTACATATGGGAGTAAATTATTTGAGCCATAACTCCTAGGGTATATGAAGACAGACATGATGGAGCTCTCAGAATATGACTGAGGTAAGCATGATCCTAGCTTTGAGTAGCATTTTGCCATATTGAGAATGACGCCACAATATGAAATAATGATTACTGACTGTCAACAATTGGATTCATTTCTAGTGTCTTTCAATGGAGGTCCAATATATAACAGCCTGAGATGGCAGAGAGTCCTTAGTGCTTTATCAGGGATGACCTCCACCTATTTCCATAAAGCTTTTGTGTATTGGTTAAAACCTTGTCCACTACACAGTGCCTTTTTTAGGCAATGTAAGTCTTCAAATGCTTCCAAGTTAACCAACAGAATCTGGATAAGATAAAAATGTTAAATAAAGCTCAATGCTAGGAACCTCAAAAAAAACTTCACTCCCTACAGACACTCCTTACCCTGGAATGCATTGCTATATGCATTGCCATGGAGGCCTTGTTCAACACCATTGAAAACACTCCATCAGTGTAGGATTTCAACACCAAAAACACATTTTGGACCACAGTGCTAGGTGAAGGCACTAAAGGTGGCAGTGTCTCTATATTCTTTAAACAAAATTTCACATGCAGCTTTGTTAGACAGGATAACAAACTGGACAGTGGTGGCTCATGATATTGGACTGCAGGAATGCACCTCCCCAGCTGTAAAAAAAAAAAAAAAAAAAAAAATTCCCAGCTCTAAACCAAAAATAAAAAAAATCCCAGCTGTAAACCAAAAATAAAAAAAAAATCCCAGAACTCCACGCATGTGTGCTTGGAAACTTGAATCTGGACTGCTGTTTAACCAGACTGGATTCAGAAAGAAGGCAGCAGTCTACAGATGCCCCAGAAGTCTATGCGGTTACAACCACATAGACTGGAAGGGGATTGGACTGCAAGGTCTGCAGTCTGTGCATGCTAGGAATGAGCAGAGGCAGTGTGCTCAGAAGCAGACTTTTTAATGGCAAATTGTGCATGCTCGGAAGGAAGCAGACTTTTGAATGGGGAACTGTCCGGCACTGAGAAACAGGAGCTGGTTGACTTTGGATGGGAAACTGGCTTAGCTTATCTATTCTGTGCACTTTGGATGGGAAACGGCTGAAGTACTTATTTATTAACTTTGAGTTCAGCTCCGTGTGTGTGTGTGTGTGTGTGTGTGTGTGTGTGTGTGTGTGTGTGTGTGTGTGTGTGTGTGTGTGTGTAACTCAGGCTCAAACCCTCAACTTTGGGTGCAGGTAGCAAGAGCCTGAATTCCCTACCCACCACCACTTGTGAAAAGCATTCAAATTTTTGCCTCATATTTTTGTTCTGTTCTGTTCCTCATAAAATCTGTGGTTTTCTGGGTTTTGAATTCACTAAATAATGATAGACATTTGAATTTAAGACTTCATATTCTGCAGAAAGTACATGGTAACACAAAACATTTTATTCTAGCAATTTTCTAAGTTTATAAGATCAATATTTAAAATATGTCTCTATTTTTGGGGCTGTATTTCCCCATTATTGGCTTTGTACCATTTTTTTTTTGTGCTAAGAGATTAAGAGCTATGGTGAGAACTGAATTCACTGTATATGTTTGGGGCCTGTATTCCCCCATTATTGGCTTTGTCCAGGTGTTTTGTGCTAACACATTGAGAGCTATGGTGAGAACTGAATTCACTAAACGATAGCCATTTAAGTTTCAGTCTTCCTGTCTTTTAAGAAACAGCTGATTTGCCATAGTGGTATGTTGCTCTGACTGTAGTGCATAGTGTCCTGGGTTCAAGACTTGGCAGTGAAATGCATGGCAGTAGCAAAGCATTTTATTCTATGCTTCCCAATGTTATACAAGCAATGTTTAAAATGTGTTCCTAGTTTTTGGCCTTTTGTCCCCCTGAATACATTTTGGCTATTTCCAGATTTCTTGTGCTCATGTGCTGCAAAGTTAAGAGATACAGTTGAGTGTTGAGTGGATTTTACAAGGAGCTTAGAGCTTCAGGGGAAGAAAAGTTTAGTGCTGCTTATGCTGAGTTTGCTTACATTATTAATAGCACAACAGGTGGTGTCTATGCTTTTGATGCAGAAGGCTGTGGGTTTTACTCCCACAGTATGCAGATGCATTGCTGATACTGTACTGTGTTGTACTTTTAAAGGGGGTGGATGCTGCAGTCCTGAGAATGTCCTCTTTGGCAGAGATACCTAGTAACTATCAACCTGTTATCAGTTTGTCATCCATTCCCTATTGCAATATTACTAGCTTATAATTTTTAATGTAACATGGGTAATTTATTCCTCAAGGGCAACAGGCAATTTATTTGTAGATGAAACAATGAAATATAAAGTTATTTGCTAGCAGCAACCTCTTCAGTAGTTACAGAGCTCTTTAATATGGAATTATTTAGATGGCTTTTACTTCTGCAGTGATTGTGCATATTTACTGATACTGGTGGATTGTAGACGTTTGAGTAGACTTTTATGATGGAAATGTTCTAAATTGGGCAGTTTTGTCATTATTGGTGCATGCAATTTGTTTCATTGTTTATTGGAAAAATGTTCAAAACAATAAATTTATAATGCCTTGAAACAACTGTACTATATAGGTTCATAGGTTCATAGGTTGGTACTAGGCTATCAGCCCTAGGGCCTATACAAGCCTAGCCATAACAATTCCCTGGCTATTTCTTCCGACATTATTTACTTTCCTGGACCCCTGTCTAGCAGGGCAACTGACGTGATCCCTGGGGTGAATTTCCTTTCTCCCATCCAATCGTCAAGGTTCCTCTTGAAGAGGTCCAAAGAGGCACTCTGCTTGACATGTATGGGCAATCTATTCCAGAGTCTGGGGAGTCTCTGGGTCAGGAACCTATCCCTCCAGCATGTTTTGTTTATTGTGATGATAAGGGTTAGATCCCTGGAGCGTGTAGCTCTGAGGGATTGGGATTTCTTTAAGTGTAGCATGTCCAACAGCTCTGGGTTTGACATGGCCTTGTATGTTAAGCAGAGATCGCCTCTGAGTAGATGATATGCGACAGAGTATAGCTGGAGTTTTTTAAGGCGGTCAGCATAGGGCATCTGCTTTAGGCCTGTGATTCTTTTAGTGAGCTATTTCTGAGGCCTTTCCAGTTGTTGCAGATGTCTTGAGAGGTACATACCAAATGGGGCGTTGTATTCTGTAATGGGTCTAATGAGGGATGAGTACAGTGGGACAATGACCTCCTTTTTTCTGGATGAAAAGCCCTTCATGATGAGGTGTGCCACATAGAAGGATTTTCTGACTGTTGTGGCTATGTGGTTATCGAAGGTGAGACCACTGTCCACCTGTGTCCCTAAGTCTCTTATCACACTTTCTGTGTTTAGTGTACTGCCACGTATATGGTAATTCATGGATACATGTTTTTTCCCAAAGGGGATAACAATACATTTCTTGGCATTGAGCTTGAGCCCGTGGCTCTGGCACCAAGCATCTGTTTCTGTAAGGCCCTTTTGTAGAGTATCCACATCATTTGGGATTCAATAATGGCTCCCAGTTTGCAATCATCTGCAAACTTTGTTAGCCAGAGTCCCTTAGTGTTGACCTGTACTTCAGAGAAGTAGATGCCAAACAAGAGCGGCCCCAGGACTGAACCCTGAGGTACTCCACTTGTCACTTGTCTGGAGCTGGATTTGGAGTCGGCTACTTTTACAGTGTGGGTTCTGTCAGTAAGCCATTTAGCAACCCATTGGGTGACATAGGGATTAATGCCCAACTTAGTAAGTTTATCTATGATTCCAGAGTGGGGGATGGTGTCAAAGGCCTTGGCAAGGTCTAGATAGGCTGTGTGGACCACCTTACCCTTGTCCATGGCTCTGGAGACTGATTCAAAGAAGTCAATCAGGTTCAGGAGACAAGATCGGCCCTTCACAAATATTCACATATTATGCAAGTAATATAATTTAATACAATCAGGAATGTGTATCAAACAACACATGTATGTTTCATGTGCAAGGGGACTATGATTTGAAAACAGCTCATAGTTAATCTTTATCTGCCACTGGCCAGATGTATTTTCTTTGAATGTGGGTTTCAATGCTGTTTCAATGAATGTGAGTTTCAAGGGCAGAGAAGTTTTAATGCCAAGTCTATTTTCATTGTGAGACTGCATTGTTTTGTTTAGCAGATGTCTATTAGTGTTTATGCTGTAAAATGTAAAATAAAACTTTTAAATTAAGTGAAATCCAAATCATTGTAGAAGTAAAGCAGTATGCATATTACAATGTTTATGGTAAATGGGGTGAAATAGCCAAGTAATGGGACATTGCAATGGCTGCAGGGGGGATGCCCCATTCGACCATGATTTTGTGAGGGGGGAAGGGCGGCAAACTCAAAGACAACCTCGGCTGAACTATACCTCTCCACTGTCCAAATTTTCATAGAATAAATAGATTTTTGCTTCTTTTTTTGATATGTTCCTCATAAAATGTGTGGTTTTCTGGCAAATTATTTAGGAATGAAGTCACTAAATAGTGACAAACATTGAGTTTCAGACTTCATACCCTTCAGAAAAATGCATGCAAAAGCAAGACTTGTTATTCTGTCAACTGTCTAAGTTTATTCAAGAGCAATTTTTAGTACTGTCTGTATGTTCCCCAAATATATTTGGCCTTGTCCAGATTTCCTGCGTTAAGAGGTTGAGAAGTACGCGGAAATACATTTCTTTATAGAATTAGGAATATCCAAACCTCTCAACTGTCCCCAACTTTGGCTCAAAAATATCCCTCTCCCCCCAATAATCTCTTCGCAAAATGGCCATTTTGGAAGAAAATGTGAAGGGTTTACAATTAATAAATAATTGTAATGATCAGAGTTATAGATTACTTTTATTTCAGAAATGCATGTAGATTCTCTTATTTTGTCAGCTTCTCAACTTAACAGCACTAATGTTAAAAAAGTGTCCCTTCTTTGACAGGTTCCCAGCTGTATTGTGTGGCTATTTTATATTTTTGCATCACATTTGGGTCCATTTTACATAGAATTGTGGTTTTCTAGCAAATTAGTGACAAAACATTAAAGACTGAAGTTAGAAAATAATGACAGACATTTGAGTTTAAGATTTCATACCCTTCAGAAAATTCATACTAATGCAAGACCTACTATTCTATTATCTTTCTAAGTTTATAAGAGCAATATTTAAAAATTGTTCTTATTTTGGGCCTTTGCCCCACTTCTATTTATGGGTTTGTCCAGATTTCTTGCTCTGAGGTTGAGAGGTATGACAAATGTGTTTGGGTCATCACTATCAGCCAGAGACATTTCAAATTGTGACATACTTCTTGCACCTCACTCCCCCATGTAGTGACTCTGGATGTGTTCAAGCAAGGCAAGGAGCGGTTATGCAGTGTAAGTGTGCAGAGCATCCCCCCATCCAAGGTAGACACAACTACTACAGTGGCTTTTCATCTGTCCTTGATTTTGCAGAATGTTCTGGTTTTCTGTCATATTTTTTATACTGTTGATTTATGCTTCTTATTATTCAGCAAATGCATGTTGTTGCAGTCCCTGTTGTTCTGTGTTTAAGTAGCAATGCTTTAATGACCATCAGGTGAGCTTGTCTGAGATTGTAAGATGCAAGTAAGCTTTAATAAGCATACCATTAAAGAATTACCAACATTGAAAGCCTTTTTGTTGTTGCCATGCAGAGAATGTTTACATAACTAGATAATGTAAAAGCCTTAGGCACTGAAATGCCTATGACAGTATTTGTAATGAAGGACAGGATTGCAGTATTTTCAGAAGCTCATTACATTTGTTGGAGACTTGCACTCATCTTTGCAGGCTTTACCCATAAGCTAAACAAAATGCCAATCTATCATGTGTGGTCCATAACCTGTGCAGTAATCCTTTAAGCAATTTATCTTGAGCTTGTTTCTTGTTTGCTGTTCATTTTTTTACTTTGATCACGTTTTCCCCATGAAACAAGTAAATAGCTGTTGTCATGCAGCAGGTCTTTTTTGGATAAGAAACATTTTTACAAGTGGGGGTTTCACAGAGATTGCTACTTTCAGCATGTTACTTGGTATTTTTATAAAGTTGAATATAAATTATAATTAGAACTGGAGTACAAGGAGAACTGGTTTGAGTTGAGTGCTGCTTGTTTTTTTTATACTTGATTTTGACTGGCATTCCAGTAATGTATTTAAAAAGTAATTTATTTTTTCATGCCTCACAACCTTTTTGTTTCCACCTAGATATTAAGTAAGCTGTCATGTAGCCAATGCATTGAACTATGTTCTTCTTCTACACTTCATTGTGTCTTGATTGGACCGTCATAATGACGGTTTGGCACCCGGGGCAGCGTATTTAATTAAAGTCCCAGTTTTTGTGGTTGTGAGCATAGTTCCACCCCTTTCTAGTTGGTCACACCCCTTCCCATTGGCCTCACCCATTCAACTGTCTCCTGCAGCCTCCCTTTGATTTGAAGTCACCAGCTGCCACTGAAACTGGAACTCCTCCATGTCCAAGTTACCACTAACAAAACCCCTTATCACATCAAAGCTAACTATAGGATATCCTCTATATCTTCCTTGGCCCATACCACCTACCTGAATGGTGTGAAGTTTCACTGTGTTAAGCCAAACATCATTTTTCTAGGGAACTTCAACTACCCCCCTATCAATTGGGTGACGCACACATCTCCTAACATGTATGTATGTCCAGAGATTTATGTACTTCATAAATACAAACTCTTTGGACTAGTTAGTCCACACTCCAACTAAGGGAGACAACATCCTGGACTTGGTCTTCACCAATATGACACAGTTCAGTCCCCCACCAGTTGTAACTTCCTTCCTAATCAAATTGTACCACAGATCAGACATATTCCCTGTAAGACTGAAACCAGAAACATCTTCAGATACCTTGAAACTCAGAGATTATGCAAAGGCTAATCTATTGAAACAGAGTGATGATCTTGCTAAATTCAACATCTCCCACCAACATGATGACCTCACTGCATATGTGAAATAATTTACTGCAAAGTTTTATGCACATGTGAATAGCTGCATATATGCATTTCCTCCCTTCAAGTAAATACAATGTCAGATTTAAAAATAAACTCCTGATATGGAATTCAAATATAATAAGGTTCAACAATATAATAAAAAACTCAGTGCACTCAATAATAAACATATCTGGGGGTGTGGCTTTGTAGCAGCACAGTTTCTCAGCTCTGGTATTTAAGAAATATTTCTGACAGGAATTTTCAGTTGTAAGTAGTAGTTCACCTATTATTTTTAAATCTAATCATCTGCTGAATCATGTGGAAGACTACCTTGGAATTTTTTTCTCTTTAAACATTTTAAATTCCTGTCAAATTCAATCAGCAAATATACTGACTTCACAGATTTTAACAATGAATTACTCCAAGAACACTTCACAGGATTCCTCAGTCAAAAAAGAACTGCAATCTCTCCTAACCGCTATACAGGACTTGCCTTTAAAAACTGACAAATACTAAACCCACATCTATAATTGTGAGATTGTTCTCCTCTCAGGACAAAGAACTTGTTTTGAAAACTGCTTGGTCAAACTCACCACTTAAATTCAAAGACAATTTAAAAAGATTTGACAATGACTAATTTTCATCTGTGGTATCTAAGAGAAGAGATTTTTCTCTTTGATAAAAGAAATTAAGAAGAAACAAATCAAGGTTCACCTACTATTTCTAGCTAGATTAAAAGTTTTCCTATCAAATGGTATAAAGTTCTTCAATAGAATGGATTCAGCTGTACAACTTTATTTACTAACAATATTTTAGATAGTGCTGAAGCTAAGGATTGGATCTGCCTATAAGCTTCTTGTATCGCTCAGATGTTACTTTCCTTTTATTGTTGATGTGACAAGTTATTCAATGTTATGCTAATGTTACCACTGAATTCTGAAACAAAAAGATTACTTTTTAAGGTTTGTACTATTGTTGCCTTCAAACTATGAAGGAAAGGGGGCGGAGCCTGAATGGCTAACTGAAAGCAGCAGTATTTTAGAGTTCCATATAACTAGCTAAATAAAACAGGATAAAATATTTTTTTCTTCAAAATATAAAATCTTATAGATAAAGGACAAAATTACATAATTAGAAACTTTGGTGAAGTTATACAAATAATTTCCTATCAAAACATTTGGAGATATACTCACTTGTTAAAATGAGTAATTCAAAGAATTCTCACCAGGATGCTACCTTAAAGAAGGAACTACAACAGATGATATCTACCCTGCAGGAGCTGTCTTTGAAGATAGATGATTTTAAAGAAAACCTAGAAAATCTTAAAGCAAACAATCAAAAACAGACTGACGCTCTCAAGGAAATGTTACAACACCAGACAGGGGTAACAGGTATAGAAGTTTGACTAAATGACATAGAAAGCAGATTTAAGGAAGAGGAAACACAAAACAAACTGCTTCTTAAGCAAAACATTTGGCTGGTTAATAAAGTAGATGACTTGGAAAATAGGGAGAGGAGAAATAACATCATGATATTCGGATTACCTGAAAACACAGAAGGTGAGGATATTATTTCCTTTTTATCAGATAAATAAAATCAGATTTATCAGATAGATAAAAATACTGTATGCCAATGAGATGAGGTCTTTTAATGACTTAGAAGAAGTCTCTTCATTTATTAAAAATAATAATGTGATTACCATACCAGAAGATATGGAATGGATGTCACCTTCTCTTAAGAGAACCAAAGAAACAAATGTCTGGACAGACATCAAAAAGAAAAAGCAAAATACTGACAGTAAAACTACTGTTACAGCCAAATCTCTCAAAGCATCTACTATGATATGAATTGTTTTAACATTACTTTAAAAGACCAATTTTACTGCTTGACATTTTAAAACAAAGGTAACTAACTACTTGAACCTTTAACTCTATTTTTTGAAAATAGATGACACATGAGAATTTTCACATTACCTCAGGTATGTAAAAGAGGGTACTTTTCTTTCTCAGAAGGAGGGTTATATAGCACATAAAATATATACATTGTTAATCAACACACACAGTATGTGTGTGTTTTTTTCTCATTATTTATTTTTATCTGCATCTCATCTCCCTTTCTATATTCTTTCCTATTTACTATAATAATATAGTCCATATATATTTACTAACCCACTACCTATGCTAAGATAAATAATAGTCTAAAGTAATCTAGTTATAGGGTAGATTAATAGGAAAAGTGGACTCAATTAGATGTTATTACAATATCTATTAGAGTGATGATAGACAGTGTTATGCTTATTGGGTTATGGGACATGTTCACGATTAACTCTGAAATGTTTCGTTTGTATACATATGCCAGTTGAATTATTTCCTTTTAGTATTAACAAAATATATAAAAGGAGGGAAAATGTACTGTTGGGTAAGAGAAGCGAATTTTTTGTTACATTCTATTAGCCTCACAAACTATTTCTGTTTTTTAACATTCACTGCTTAGGAACCACTATATTTGCATTGCCATGGCAACAGAAAACAATTGTGGCAGTTTCTATGGGCACTGTGAATCTGCAAAGTGCATTTACCCTCGCAGATAACAAATAACAAAAAAGTAATGTTTAGTTATTAAATTGAAATATAACCTAAGGAAGGGTAAATTAAATAACATAATAAGACAACTTGTAAATACTTTATGCACTACCCACATTGGATTACACATACCTGGAAACTCAACTGAAATGTTCCTAAACTACATATGCACTTAAATGAAGCTGCCTGATCAAAAAGTATTACTCAGTTTAACATGCTGACTCCATAAGCTGTCTGCTCTATAAATGTTACATTTTATATGTTACTTGCAAATGACAGTCTCTAGAGCACACAAAAAGATACATATTACTTCTTGCAACATGTTATCTTTGCAGTAACCTTACACTCTGTACAAACTCATTTGGCAACTGATAAGCTATTCATTTAAAATATCAGTTTAAATATTAATTGTGCCCTTGAAATGCTGCTGCTGTTTTGACAAAATATAATCTGAACTGAAAAGTTAATGATTTGAAAGAAATGAAGTACTGCACAGATTTTAAAAGACAGTTCTTGACACTACAGTATAAGTAGAAATGTATACCTACCAGGGAAAATTGAAATGTTTTAGTCTTCTAGTTAAAATAGCTTACTGCTAACATTTTGCTATATCAGAAAGATTAAAGGGACAGGAAAGTACTATTATTTTGTCTTTATAATGTTTACTAGAGAGATGTTAGACACTGCTTTATTTAACAGATTGCGAGTCATGTTTATGACGGACTACTGAATGTTATATTTGTTTGCCTATGTTTGCTGAATTACTTTTATTAGTACTGATTTAAAACAAAAAAAGAAGGGAAACCTTTGTTTTTGGCTAAAGGAGATGAAGCTTAAGTGTATTCTAACTGCCCCGTGAGCTCCGTAAGATGCTCTAAACACTATGTGATTAAAACTTACATAAGGCAAGTCTTGATGACTATGCATTCATCCTAGACCTGATGTGATTTCCCCTTCTGGATGCAGGAGGTGTCCTATGCAGGGTGGGGATTGTCAGGGTGATCATAGTCCATGGTTTGACTCTGCATTGTAAGTCTATAACTCCGTGAAAGCACTGGACTGGAATGCAGGGCACCTCCGTTCAGAGACAGGATAGCACTGATAAGCCATGTCTTTTCATAAGTCTGAGTTGAAGTTGGTGGGGATGAAGAAAGGAAAAAAAGAGAGCAATACACCTACAGTAAATGTGTGCTTCATTGGTAATCAGCCATTGTCTCCTACAGAGTTTTTTTAGCCAAACTCTTCTAGTACTAATCCATTTGATGTTGGCTTATTTAGTGTTTGCTCCTCTGTTGTGTTTAATTTATCTGAAATGACATATCTGACATGTTTAAGAAGTCTTAAGGGTAACTATATATATTGGATATTTTCTAAGTCAATAAAATAGTTGTTTACAGTATGAGTACTTCATCCTGATGTATAAAATAATATATAATAATAATAGAATAATATAGAATTTCATATCTCTTTTAAGAAAATTCTCCATACAATAATTTAACATATGGAGCTCAGTTGATGTTGTTGGTTAAAGGTATGAGTGATAATCCAATAGATCTATCTTTATCTACTGGATTACGAATGACTTTCATTCCATACTTAATGAGGAATTCATATTTACTTGTATTTGATACTTTAGAATTAATGTTTTATAAAAGTACTTTTTTAAAGCCTGACCAGAATTCTACTTTACTTCTATTTAAAGAAGAAATAACATTGAATAGCACTTCTAAGTTTACATACATAAAAATAACATTTATCATTATCAGAGAATATTGTACAACAACTATAATTAAAAAAAAGAAACAAAATGCTTCTTCCAACAATAACTTGAAATGAATTTAACATTCTTATCCTTAAATACTAATGGCTTAAATAATGCAAGTAAAAGATCAAACTTACTAAAATATTTAAATTTAAATAAGGCACAAGTAGTATTTCTCCAGGAAATGCATTTTACGACTAATGATAGCTTTATTTGGAATCCTAAGGACTATACAGTTTTAGCTCAATCCTCCTATAGAACAAAGACAAAAGGAGTATCAATTCTCTGGAAAAAAAACATAATCACTCCAAAACTTATTTATAAATATGAAGACAAAGAAGGTCTACTAGCATTTGTTATAGTCACATTTAACAACAGAATATGGACTTTAGCCAAGCTATATTGGTTCCCAGGAATTGGAGCAGGGATGGTTAATAAATACCTAGATTTTATTTCCAACAATTATAAAGGAAACTTAATATTGGGAGGAGATTTTAATTGTATATTAGAATCTTCTGAAACCACCAAGAAATCTTTTCGCATAGCAACTATTTCAAAATCCTTAAAAAGATGGATTGATTAATTTCATTTAATAGACACTTTTAAAATAAAAGATGATAAATCTTTATTATTTTCCCATAAAGACCATAGATTTGGAACACAAACCAGAATAGACAAATTATTCATAGTTCAAGATTTACAAACAAAAATCCTCAACTTCTCAATAGTTCCATGCCCCTTCTCAGATCATGACTCACTGATAATGAAACTCCAAATAGTGTTTAAACCATTAATCTTCTCAGCTAGAATTCCATCATATATCATGAAAATTAAAGAATTCAGACATTGGATGTTGTCTGAACTACAATTATTTCTTGAAATTAATAATACAACAGAAATCAGTAGAGTCATGGTATGGGACTCATTAAAAGCATATTTATTTGGTAAGACTCTTAGCTGGTACAAAAACAAAGTTAGAGAGAGTGGGAATCTGAATCACTAGACTTGCAAACCAGACTCTTGATAGCAAAATCGGAAAAAAATCTAAATTGTCCAGAAGTAAAAAAGGAAATAGAGGAATTAAATAAAAAAAGTAATGAAGTTCTAACACACAAAACTTGTCTAGCAGTGGAAAAATTAAAAGTAAATTCATTAGCCACTTCCCCCAGATATCTACATAACTTATCTGCAAGAATTAAAATGCAATCTAAAGCAAATAACATTAGCAATATATATCATGAAAAGAAAGGGGGAAAATATCAGATATAGGCGATATCCTTGAAGCATTTCGGTTCCATTATATGGAACAGTTCAAAAAAGAAGATTTAGATACCAACCAATTGAACTTAGATGCAAACCTTATCAATATAAAACAATTCCAGAAAACTTAAAACTAGACTTACATAAACCTATATCCTACAAAGAAATTGTTGACAAGATAAAAGAAAGTAAATCTAACAAAGCTCCAGGGATAGATGGTATAATTACAGAAATCTACAAACTCTTCCTTTCAACAGTAATCTCCCTTTTTTCATAAAACTTTGCTAGAAGTCCAGTCAAAAACATAAATACCACCTTCATGGAAATATTCTCTCATAACACCAATTTTAAAAGATAATAAACCACCGAACCTTTGCACCTCATACAGACCTATATCATCACTGAATAATAATTACAAAATATTTATGTCAATCTTACCTAACAGAATGAAAGTCCCACTTTCAAAGACAATTAATAATGACCAAACTGGATTTATATATAACAGGCACACACATGACAAAATTAAAAGGATACTTACTCTTATAGATTATGTGAATAAAGAAGATAAAGAAACACTTGTAATCAGATCAGACATAGAAAAAGCCTTTGACTCCCTCAACTGGGACTATCTATTTAAAACTTTAGTATTATTTGAATTTCCTCCTTCCTTCATTTTACTACTAAAAAACATATATATTAACAACTTAGCCTACATTAAAGTAGGTCCTTTCACCTCAGAATCTATCCATATAACGAAAGTTACTAAACAAGGATGCTCCCTATCACTTATTCTATTTGCTTTGGCTATAGAAATACTTGCAGAAATAATATGTAATACTCCAAGAATAAAAGGAATAGAAGTCTATGACCAGTACATCTCTAAAATAATGCTTTTTGCTGATATTTTATTAACCCTTTCAAACTCCAGAGAGTCATTTGAAGTGCTAAAAGAAGTAATGGAGAAATTCTATAAGATCTCAGGTCTTCACTTTAATAGATCAAAATCAGTTATAGATAAACCCATAATAGGAAGGCATGAACTTATGCTAAATTATTTAGGAGTAGCGTTATGCAAAAATCTAAACAAAACAGTATTAATAAATTATAAAAACATTATTGAAACAATAAAAATATATATGGAAAATGGAACAAAATAATATTAACTTTTGAAGACAGATTGCAATTAATAAAAATGATCTGACTGCCAAAAATACTATATGTAGCATTAGCAATACAGTTAGTTCCTGAAAGATGCATTCTTAAAGAATTAAACTCATGTTTAATAAAAGTTTATGGTATCCCAAAAAGAATGGAATAGCGCTAACACATCACATTAGACCCTGGAAACAAGGAGGATTGAACTTCCCAGAAACTGAAACATATATAAAAGCATCTGTGCTTAAAACTACATTAGATTGGATAAACCCAAATTTCTTTGCCAACTGGAAAGAATTAACAATGGTTATATTAATAAATGAATTTAATCTATAAAACAAATTCTTAATACTAGACAAATCTAACAAACCTTGGTACACACTGTGCATTAGTATAGAATATAGTATAACAAAACCTTCTAAAACATTTCTGATTAATCATTACATTAATTCCTTTAGGAAACTTATCAATGCAAACATAGATCTAAAACTTTGGTTTGACCTTTTAGCCCCAGTTACCATCACTAAGAATTTTCCTCACAAAATATATAGGGAAACAATAACCTCCTGGGAACAAAATGGATTCTTATGCTGGTTTCAATGTGTAAAAAATTAAATGTTTTAGATATACATATGATAAAAACTACTTAGAATATTCCAACACAGGACTGATTAACCTTACAAAGTATTCTAATGTACACCCAAGATTTATGCAGATTAATCAATAATTCCTCATTTAAAGATATACCAAATCTAATAAATTGTCTATATGAATTTATATATAATAGTTGTGAAAAGAAAAATTCCATTTCAAATCTATACAGAGTTAATAACATATAAAACAATTCCCAAGCCATCATGCTGGCAGTTCTTAATAAAAGGCCAGTCATTACAGTTAACAGAAGAAATTAAATCTAACATCTTACTATCAGTTAATCACACCTCTAACACACAGTACTGGAAAATATTTAATTGGAAATACTTACACAGAGCATTTTTAACACCAGTTAGAATTAAGAAGATCAGTTCTACTACAAATGCTTTTTTGCTAGAGGTGTGAACAGTCAAATAAAGCAGACTGGAATCATATTTTTTATGAATGTAGTAAAATTAAATCATATTGGAATGGAATTAATCATTTTTACAAGCTTTATTTAATGAATCTTTTACCTTAACTAAAGCACTGATTATATTAAATGTAAATTAAGGTCCCTACCTGAATACGACAAATATGTATTTGTTATGGACAATACTTGCTATATCTAGGAAATGCATAACCAGAAGGTGGAATTCAAATACATCACCGACCTCTGAAAAATTCTACATTTTACTGAGGGCAACTGCATCGATGGAAATAAAAATCAAAGAACTACAAATCTATCCCAGGCCATTGGTAAATGATCCATGGAAGAAAGTTATATCTTTGTTGGACACTCTGCAATAATTAATATTGTCATTCTGATAACTGATCGGGACATTCTATATTTACTAATATACATTGAATATAGTTGAAAGTCAGGCTAATGTAAATATTGTATATAGTTGTTTAAAATGATACTTAAAAATATTATGAAAATGTTATATTTAATTAAAAATAAAAACTATTTGAGTAAAAAAAAAAAACTATGAAGGAAAAAGAACACATTCTTAAGATTAGCTGAAAAAGGTAAAACTAAACACTTTCTTGCTATTCTAGCTTATTACTAGTTACCAAGCTCACTTATATAATATATAGCTAAAATATATAGCTAAAATGTAGTTGTTACTTGTATCAACAATGCAATTCCAAATGTAAAAGCAGTGATTGGTTTTAATGTAGCAAGTAAGCAACGGATGAACCATGCAGAAGCCAAGCAGAGAAATGCAGCTGCTGTAGCAATGAGGCTTTTACGATTGGGTGATGCTTTATTACTATGTGTTTAAATGGAGTGCATTTTAGCTTTTTGTATTTGGTCTGATGAAGCTTAACTGTGAAAGCGCTTACCTTTTGTTACAATAGATATCCTGGATTGTTTTTCACTACTGGAGGAATTTGTGACTGCGTTTTTCCTGCCTTGATGTCTGCATTTTCCTTTTGGAGTATTTTGTTTACTGGAAGTATCAGTGATTTTGCCTCATTGCTACAGCAGCTGCATTTCTCTGCTTGGCTTCTGTCTGGTTCATCCGTTGCTTACTTGCTACATTATTTCAGTTATTTATGTATTTTTAGCAATGGAGTATTTATCCCTTGGTCTGCACTTTTTTTTTTTTTGCCATCTCTGGATTACAATGATGGGCCATATAGTTTCACTGAATAGAGAAATGGTGGAATCTATGATGTTTGTATGGAGCTGTTTAACTGAATTTTTAAGACACACAGTTTCATCCTAGTTATTTTAGTCATGTATTTCTTCAGCTTTTACTTCTATGTAATGCTAGTTTTGAACTTGGAGGGGCAGGAAAGGTCTGTGGTGTTTGTTTGCTTTTCTGTTCTGTGGTGGTTTGGTAGGGATCACAACCAGTTATCTTCTTTTATGTTTCTTTTAGCCATGTATTTCTTTAACTTTTACTTAAATATAATACTAGTTTTCAAACTTGGAAGGGCTGGAAAGGTTTGTGATGTCTGTCTGGGCTATTATGGTGGTTTGGCTGTGGTTGTGATCGGTTTCTCTCTTTTTTGTTTAAAATACACAGTTTTTTTTCTTTATGCTGTCTTGAGCTACAGGCATGCTTAATTTTCACTTTTTACTTACATAACTTAATACACTGATAACCATTACGGCAGTGTGAGATCTCCAGGAAGTCTTAGACACTGTCACAATAACATCACCTTAAAGGTTAAGGGTCATCTGACTCATTCACATGTGTTTTTTTTAATTGGAAAACTTTTAAATTCACTTAATAGTGTTAATCTTCATGCATCCTTGAATTCATTGGTAAGATGCCTCTTAATTATTTTTCCATAGTAGCAAAAGCAGTTTTATTTATGTTATATAGTGGTATCTTCATTTAAATGGTAACACCTTTGTGCCATCCCTCCACTGAGCCAGTGATCAAGGAGCTTCAATCCTTACCCCTGACATTGGTGGGGAATGCTCACTGTGAGGAAAATACACATACAGTATTTTCAGATGAAGTCCTCTGCACCAACTGCAATTTCCTGTAAGTGCGCACAGACAATGCACACTCCAGTCCTGGGGCTGGGCCCAAAAAAGATTCCTCACTGACTACTATAGAGCTGAGTCCTTAGCTGGGTGTTCCAAGCCAAGTCATTCACCACCCTCTCTGTGAAATCAGTGATCGTTTTGTCCCTGTTCAAAGTAGCTGTCATACACAGTCTCCTTGAGATTTGGTTTTCATAGACACACCCACCTGGGAAAGGCTGGTACAAGCTTAACAACTCTGCCACCTACACCCAGATTATAAGGTATATTTGTTGCCACCAGAACACCCAAAGCCAGCTACTTGAAGGCTGTTACCAGCGTATCCAATTACACTTAGTAAAATTAATATTTATACAAAGTTTAACCAAGCAGCAAAACTTGCAGGAATGTGGAGCCACAGTGCCCCTAAATAAATGCAAGTACTCTCAAAGGTTAAATATTTTCTATAAGACCAGGCACATTGAAAGGTTTAGATATATTTAATAAGTAATTAAAAAATGACAATACTGAATATCTATTTACAGTAAACACCAGAGTTTCAATCCTAGGAAATGTAAAAAACAACAGCTAAACTCACTATATTTTTTTAACTTACTGAAGAATTACTGTTCCCTACTTACTTGCTAAACCAAGACAAGATGAAAGTGGATGAGTGTCTTGTCTGGTCCAAAAAGAGATTGCACTCTTCACATCTCTCACTAGTATTCAAATACAATTTCAGTGCTAGCTACAGAATGACATCACATTTGGCCAACTGACTCTGTGGTTCCCACACTACCCTCTCACTAGAAACTGAGCCAGGATCTGACACTGATGTGAAACAATACACAAATAGAGCTTTAGCTAAAGTTTATAACAACATCTGGAAACTGTAAAACAATTCCAACACTTCCACCTTTCTTGCAGAAACTAACAGACCATTCTCTCTCACCCCAGGGTAGCAATTAGTTCACCACTACGGACAACAGAGTAGGATCCTAGTGGCTTTTCACAGACATTGTGTCTCTTGCTGTATTTAGACCCATGAGATAAAATCTTCATGAATTAACCAAATCATTTAATTTCAGGCTATTTTTCTTAAGTTTAGCTAGGCTGAGCTTAACCCCTTTTCTTCTAGCATCCTCTGTTAAAATATATACATTTCATTGGTTACAACAATACAGTCTGACATACATGTATATTTTTTCTGTCAAGCAGGACCCACTGTTGGTACATTTTTTTAACACAAGCAACTTTGCAAATATATTTTTAAAACAAGCATCTGTACAAATAGTTTGATATTTAAATCATATAATTCTTTACAAAACGTCAGCTAGCTATGCTGACATATGTTACACCTGCACTGCCCTACTCCCCTGCTGCAACTAGGACTACCTCACATCATTACATCTCTCCCCCGTATGAGGACTCAAGATAGTTTTTCATGTGATCCTGGAGGAAAATTCTTGAGAGAAATGAGCCTGTCTGGGAACACATTAACCCATACCCTGTCTTGATAGCCCATATTATGGCTAGACATTCTTTTTCTACAACTGCATAACATTTATCTCTGGCTTGGAGTCTATGACTGAGATATACAACAGGGTACTCTTCTCCCTTTGAGGAAACCTGGCTGAGTATAGCCCCCACCCCATGGTTTGAAGCATCCACCTGCACAACAAATTCTTTGCTATAATCAGAACTGGATAGCACAGGGGGTCCTCCCAAAGCCCCTTTATGCTTTTAGATTGCCTGGTCACAGGCTGTGGTCCACACAACCTTATCTGGCCTGTTTTTCCTCAGCAGGTCCATGAGGTGAGCAGCTATTGTACTATAATTGGGAATGAACTTTCTATAGTATCCTGCTGTCCCCAAGAATGCCCTCACCTGCTTTTTGGTAACAGGTGCAGGCCATGCCTGAATAGCTTCCACTTTGGTAGGTTTTGGCCTGATCTTACCACTCCCTGCTCTATGTCCCATGTAAGAGACCTCTGCCATACCCACCTGACACTTACTGGGCTTAATGATCAACCCTGCCCTTTGCAGTCTGCCCAGGACCTCCCTGACATGCTGAAGGTGCTCTTTCCAGGAATGACTGTAGATGGCAATGTCATCCAGGTAAGCAAGGCCATAATCTCCTGCTTCTGCTATTATATAATCTACCAGCCTCTGAAAGGTAGCTGAGGCATTTTTCATCCCAAAGGGTGTCTTTGTGAACTTGTATAATCCAAACGGAGCCACAAAGGTTGACCTCTCTCTAGTGGTGGGAGTCAAGGGCACCTGCCAGTATCCCTTGGTCAGATCAGTAGTAGTCAGATACTTAGCTCCACCCAGATGCTTTAAGGCTTCATCTTTTCCAGGCATGGGGTATATATCTGACTCTGTGTGACTGCTTAGTTTTCTGTAGTCCACACAGAACCTGGTGCTGCCATCCTTCTTTGGTACCAGCACAACTGAGGAGGCCTAGCAACTGCTGAATTCCTAGATTACTCCCAGTTCCAACATTTCCTGTATCTTCTCCCTCAGAGTCTGTCTGACTCACTCAGGCACCCTGTAAGGGGCCTCATTAATAGATATTTTGGGTCCTGCATCCACATGGTGCTGCACCAGGGGAGTTCACCCAGGTTTTCCAGTGAACATGCCCCCAAACACCTGTAACACTGCTTGGATTTCTCAAACTTGGGTCGGGGATAGCTGCCAAAACATTGCTACCCCTTCCACTGAGGTGTCAGTCCGAGCCTCACTGAGGAGATCAGTCACCAGATCCCCCTCAGACTCCTCCAGCCACCCACTGCAAATACTCATCATAAGGGCCTCCCTATCATGGTAAGGCTTCATCATGTTAAAATGGTACAGTTTGTGCCCCTGCCACCTGTCTAACAGTTTTCCATGTAGTTAACATCACTTACCTTCCTTACCACTTCAAAGGGGTCCTTCTCAATCTGCCTGCAGCTTATTGTGTCTGACAGGAATGAGCATTATAACCTACTGTTCCACAACATACTCTCAGACTCGAGCATTCCTGTCATACCAGACCTTTTTCTGCTGTTGGGCTCCTGCCACAGTCTCCTAGACCAATCTCATGAGCTCCCTAAGCCTTGTCCTGAGGTTTAGGATATATGCCACAATAGACTCTTTGGGATTCACTATCACCATCCCACTCATCACAATTCAAATGGTTGCCTCACTGTATGTCCATACAGTAACTCAAAGGGTGAAAAACCTGTGGATTCCTGGGGAACCTCTCTGTATGCAAACAGCAGATGGGGCAAATATTTGTCCCATTCTCTCTCTCTTATACTGGTCTGCAAATACCCTTAGCATGGTCTTCATTGTAGAGCTTAACATCTCCACAAGACCATCAGTCTGGGGATGATAGGGGGTATTCATGAGGTGATTCACCCCACAGTGCTCCCCCATACAAGCCAGCAGGCCTGACATGAAATTGGTACCTCTGTCAGTCAGTATTTATCTTGGGAAACCTACCCTGCTGAAAATATCTAACAAAGCATTTGGCACCTTCTGTGCCTTGATGGAGGACACAGCCACCTCCTCAGGGTATCTAGTAGCATAATCTACTACCACTAGGATATATTTCTTCCCTGTGGAACTTGGGGTACTCAGAGGCCACACAATATCCATAGCTACACTCTGAAATTGTTCCTCAGTCACAAGCAAAGGCATCAAATGAGCTTTGACCTTATCTCCTGCCTTGCCTTCTTGTTGGCACTGCTCACAGGTTCTGACGTGCCTATTAGATCCCTTGCAATTCCAGACCAATAAAAGTTCTGCATGATGTGTATCTTGGTATACTTTCATGAGCTATGGCTAGAAGTGCCAAACAGTAGACTCTGAGAACTACCAACTTCTGTATTACCTGTATCACCTCACACTCTAGCCCTCCCTCAGGGGTCCACTCTCTATTCAGTAAGATTTTGTTCCAGTATACAGACTCCCCTTTTCCTTGAGAATCAGGTGCCTCCTTAGCTATCTCCCTCAAGCCTCATAATGTAGGGTGTGAGAGCTGTGCCTGTCTCAAGTCTACCTTTGTTACCCTTTCCAGTTCCCCTTCCACAGGAAATCTGGTATCTTCTGACAGCGGTGCCTCACTGTCAGCCAAGGTACTACCACTCACCTCTGCCCTTGAAGTTATCCTGTCCAAGGGAACATCATTACCTATCAGCAGCTGTGACTCACATTCAGGTTCACTGCTACAGGGTAGCTCCCTCCCTGAAATATCCACATTACTAGCCCCACTTTCAGATGTGGGGTCTGTCATGGTCTCCCCCCGGTTACCAGAGCCACATGCCTATCTCCAAGCCTGACTGCATGTAACTGCATGCACACAAGGTACTGCATTATCAAAATCATTCCCTATTTAGACATCTGCAGGGGTATCCTCAAAAACACCTACTTGCTTGCTTCCTTTTCCACTCTTCCAGTCAAGGTAAATTCTGGCCAAAGATATTTGGAATGGGGTCCCTCCTAAAGCTCTGACTGGATTGGACTGCCCAAGCAAGTACTGCTCCACTTTATCCACTGCATGCTTCATAATGGTTATGCCAGTGGCTTGTGTCTGTCTTGATAGTGGCCTATTTTCCATTCACTAAGATAGGATACACACTCTGGTGATAGTTTGGTAGCCCTGTTGTCTTCAGACAACTTATCACTGACATGCTGTTATTCCCACTTGCTAGCTCCCTCACCTTTTTGCC
Source organism: Protopterus annectens (assembly GCF_019279795.1). Lineage (NCBI taxonomy): Eukaryota > Metazoa > Chordata > Ceratodontiformes > Protopteridae > Protopterus > Protopterus annectens. The sequence goes on from NC_056737.1 coordinate 835,877,707, forward strand.
CCACTTTGCTTCAGTGGACATTTACATGCTACATGGCCCCTCTGGTTACATTTAAAACATCTAAACCCTGATCCTGGCTGTGTACCTGAACTAGTGGCTTTCCCTTTTACTGGTGGACTCTGTTAGGGTGGTTAAGGCTGCCCACCATGGGTTTCCTTATATTCATGTGCAGCACTGAGTATCCCCTTCTTGTGCAGTAGTGCCCTGCTTACTAAGTAGAGCTCTCCTTTTCTCTCCAGCTCATCTGCAGAGTAATGCTCCTAGTCTGCCAAACTGATTCCCATATCCTCAGGCAAAGTGCCAAGGGTTTGTTCCCTCACTAAAAAGTCTGCCAGCCTTTCAAAAGTAGTGACCTGACACCCACTCACCAACCTATGAAAATAAGTTCTTAGCTCAGCGATATAATCACATACACTTTCATCTGCCCTATGTCTATGCTCATGATTTTTTTTTCTGTAAGCTTCAGGTGTTAACTTAAAACATTCCAATAAACATCATTTAACCTTGCCATAATTTAAACAATCAGTAACAGACAATTTAAAACAGCAGTTACAGCTTTACCATGGAGTAAGGGGGTCAGGAGCCATGCCCAGAGCCCTTGGTCAACATTATACTGTTTACATACTCTTTCAAATATATGAATAAAACTATCAAATTATCACTTTCTGTATACTGTGGAGGAAATTGTTGCTCCTGGACTTTGATTATTCCCTTCCCCATTACTTGTTCCTGTTGAAGAGTCAGCATGTCCCTCTCAAGTTGATGCTGCTTCTCATTTTCTTCGGCCTCCAAATGCCAAAGTCTCTCTGCTGATTCTAATTCCATATGTTTTGCTTCTAGTTCAAGTCTCTTAAACTCCAGATGGGTTTTTAAGTCCTCCGAGGAAAAGGCAAACTGTCCTGGTTCTGAGGCCTGCATATCCCCACTACCAGACTGGTTGTCTTCCTGGTTGCTGGTCTATGTTGCAGCTGCAACTAAGACTGTAATCATTTCTTCTTTAGTCAGGTTGGCATGCACCAGTCCTTTGGATTTGCATACCTTAACCAACTGGTTCATTGTCAAATTGCCATAATCCTCTGCTGACATCTTTGCCTGCTTTCCCTGATTAAATTAAACTAAAACAAATAAATAAAACTGTGGTGAAAAATGAAACTCTGTATTTCTACCTTGTGGCTGCTGAGAGTATACACACCTTTAGTGACAACTGCTTACGGGCTACAAAAGTTCAATTAATATCTCACAACTGCTACCAATATGTGACGTTCCTCCTATGGGCCAGTGATCAAGGAGCCTCAGTCCTCATCCTTGACACTGGTGGGAAATGCTCACTGTAAAAAAAAATAGAAACACACAGTATTTGCAGATGCAGTTCTCTACACCAAGGAGAATTTCCCTTTATAGCACTCAGGCAATGTACACGTTAATCCTGGGGGGTTAGCTTTCTCTCCAGGCCCCAAATAAGATTACCCACTGACCACTATAGAGCTGAGTCCTTAGCTGGGTGTTCCAAGCCAAGTCCTCCACCACCCTGTCTGTGAAATGAGTGCACTCATTGTCCCTTTTCAAAGTAGCTGCCACACTCACTCCTTGAGATTTGATATTCACAGACACACTCTCACCTGGGAAAGGCTGGCACAGCTTACCCACTCTGCCATCTCTATTCAGACTATAAGGTAGATTTGTTGCCACCAGAACACCTGATGCTAGCTACTTTAAGGCTGTTACCAGCGTGCCCAATTACACTTAGTAAAATTAATATATATTCATATTGAAGTTAACCAAGTAGCAAGACTTTCAGGAATGTGGGGCCACACTGCCCCTAAATAAATGCAAGTACTCTCAAAGGTTAAATATTTTCTAAAAGACCAGCTGCAATGAAAGGATTAGATATATTTAATAATAAATATTTAAAAAAATGACAATACTGAATATTTATTTACAGTAAACACCAGAGATTTCAATCACAGGAAATATAAAAAACAACACAGATGGAGAGACTCAGACAGATACAGAAAAATTCCATATGTTTTGCCTCTAGTTCAAGTCTCTTAAACTCCAGATGGGTTTTTAAGTCCTCCGAGGAAAAGGCAAACTGTCCTGTTTCTGAGGCCTGCATATCCCCACTACCAGACTGGTTGTCTTCCTGGTTGCTGGTCTATGCTGCAGCTGCAACTAAGACTGTAATCATTTCTTCTTTAGTCAGGTTGGCATGCACCAGTCCTTTGGATTTGCATACCTTAACCAACTGGTTCATTGTCAAATTGCCATAATCCTCTGCTGACATCTTTGCCTGCTTTCCCTGATTAAATTAAACTAAAACAAATAAATAAAACTGTGGTGAAAAATGAAACTCTGTATTTCTACCTTGTGGCTGCTGAAAGTATACACACCTTTAGTGACAACCGCTTACCGGCTACAAAAGTTCAATTAATATCTCACGACTGCTACCAATATGTGACGTTCCTCCTATGGGCCAGTGATCAAGGAGCCCCCTCCTCATCCTTGACACTGGTGGGAAATGCTCACTGTAAAAAAAATAGAAACACACAGTATTTGCAGATGCAGTTCTCTACACCAAGGAGAATTTCCCTTTATAGCACTCAGGCAATGTACACGTTAATCCTGGGGGGTTAGCTTTCTCTCCAGGCCTCAAATAAGATTGCCCACTGACCACTATAGAGCTGAGTCCTTAGCTGGGTGTTCCAAGCCAAGTCCTCCACCACCCTGTCTGTGAAATGAGTGCACTCATTGTCCCTTTTCAAAGTAGCTGCCACACACACTCCTTGAGATTTGATATTCACAGACACACACTCACCTGGGAAAGGCTGGCACAGCTTACCCACTCTGCCATCTCTACTCAGACTATAAGGTAGATTTGTTGCCACCAGAACACCTGATGCTAGCTACTTTAAGGCTGTTACCAGCGTGCCCAATTACACTTAGTAAAATTAATATATATTCAAATGGTAGTGTTTAACCAAGTAGCAAGACTTTCAGGAATGTGGGGCCACACTGCTCCTAAATAAATGCAAGTACTCTCAAAGGTTAAATATTTTCTAAAAGACCAGCTGCAATGAAAGGTTTAGATATATTTAATAATAAATATTTAAAAAAATGACAATACTGAATATCTATTTACAGTAAACACCAGAGGTTTCAATCACAGGAAATATAAAAAACAACACAGATGGAGAGACTCAGACAGATACAGAAAAAAAAAACACATTTAGCTAATCTCACTATATTTTTTAACTGACTGAAGAATTACTGTTCTCTAACTACTTACTAAAGCAAGGCAAGTTAAAAGTGCATGAGTGTTTTTTCAGGTCCAAAAACAAAGTGCACTCTGCACATCCGTCACTTGTATTCAAATACATCTCGGTGCTGGCTACATAATGACATCACATTTGGTCACATGACTCTGTGGTTCCCACACTACCCTCTCACTAGAAACTGAGCCAGGGTCTAGCACTGATGTTTCACAATACACACATAACTTTAGCTAAAGTTTATTACAGCATCTGGAAACTGTAAAACAATGCTGATGCTTCCACCCTTCCTCAGAAACTAACAAGCTGTTCTCTGCCACCACAGGGTAGCAGTAAACTTCACCACTAAGGACAATAGTCCAGGATCCCAGCCCAGGCTTTTTCACATATATTCCATCTCTGGCTGCATTCAGACATGTGAAATAAAATCTTTATGGCCTAAATCAAGTCATTTAATTTCAGACTATTTTTCTTAAGGTTAGCTGGGCTGAGCTTAACCCCTTCCCTTCCAGTATCCTGTGTTAAAATATATACATTTCATCAGTTACAACAATACAGTCTGACATACATGCATATTTATTTTCTGTGCAGCAAGACCCACTGCTGATACATTTTTTAACACAAGCAACTTTACAAATACATTTTTAACACAAGTATTTGTACAAATCAGTTTGATATTCAAATGACATATAATTCTTTACAAAACTCGTGCTAGCTATGTAGGCATATGTTACACATGCACTGCCCTACTCCCCATAGCGCAGCTGGCACTACCTCACATCAACACAACCATAATCTGGTTGACTTCTTCAAAAAAGTTACTGAAGCAATGAATAAGGGAAAATCAGAACACGTCACATATCCAGACCTTACAAATGAGCTCAAAACCATCCCACACTAAAGTATCATTGATAACTGTCCCAGATGAATGTTAATCCTTATGTAACTCATTGGATAGCAAATTGACTGACAAACAGAACCCAGGAAATTAGGGTGGGCAGTTCTACCTCCTCCAAAAGACCTGTCCCTATTCGTGTACCCCAGGTTTCAGCCCATGGGCCAGTCCTCTTTGATATTTATTATTATTTATTTATTTATTTGACATTTGTTAAGTGGGATGGTCCAACTGGGCAAAACCCTTTTTTCAGTGGAGGCCTGAGGAGAAAATCTCCACAAAAAAATAACAATAAGTATACAGTGAGATACAGTAAAATGCAAATATTTGTAAATTTAACAATACAATATCTCAGAGGTCACAGCTAATGTGAAAGGTTTATGGCTAAACAATTTGACAGATGACTACAAACCTGGGTGGTATCATAAACTTTCCAATGAATACCAAGATCCTTCAAAAGGGTCTTTCCGAAACAAATAGCTGATGTCATAACCATGGACTAATGTATAATAGTCTCCTTTGGCAAGCATGATGTCCCCTATAGCTATCACATCAACAACACTCTCCTGAAAACTGATCTGGTAGTTAGGGACCTGGGAATCTATGTGGACAACAAACTGTCCTTTGATCACCATATATCCACTACTGCAAAAAAGTCCTTTTCATTATGCAGTTTATTAGTATTGTTTTGAGGTATAGGTCCAGGGATGTGATCATGCCACTGTATGTGGTATCTATTATGGTGACCATTAAGTATAATACTCCCTTTGGTATGTACTTGTCCAAAATCTTAACACAACTGAAATGACTGCAATGCTTTCTCACCCAAAAAAAATCAAACCACACTGTCCCAAAATGCCTCATCCTTCTTGGTATCATACAGGTTACTGATAGGTGGTCTCTGCCCATGTATAGAGCCTCAGCAGACCCTTTTTCTCAGATCTACTGCACATCTGCAAGTCAAATAGTGGAATAAACACCCACTCAAGAGATATTATTCTCTTCTGCAACATAAATGAAACATGTTGATGAGATAAGTGTGTATTGCAGAGAATACCACTTCTTTGGAATTGCCTTCCTCTCTACATAAAGCAAGCATTGCCCTTATTTTATTCATATGCAGTCTGGACAAATGGATGGGAAAATACAAATTCACCCCTGCTTTACTACTATTGTCCCTTACAGATAATGATAACACATAACTGTTCTGCCTGGCTCTTGTTTGTTTGTACTTTTAAATTAATGCAAGTGAAGAACTTCATTGGAATGCAAAGCTAAGCTTCTAAAGGTAATCCACAGATCAATAGCTAAGTAGTGAACCTATAAGAGCAGGATTGTTTTGCTGACAGGTATGATTAATTGACAATGACAGGTGTGGAACTCAAAAAGGCTATATGCAAAGAAATATAGAGATGCAATAGCAGTGACTTCAATACACTTAGTCAACAGAAGCAAGAAGCTGGAAAAATGCCACAGAATGAAAGCCTTGTTAATATACTGTAGGAAGAAAACATAATGTTGCATTGCAGCCTTAATGAGCTAACCATTAGGTGTAAAAATCTAGAAGCTGAAAATAAAGTCGAAATGAAATCCTTGGAGGAAACAGACAGTAATTTAAAGCAATGTCTGCTTCTCATGCAGAGCTGATGCAAAAAAAGTCATACTGCTGTAACAAACCTGAAAAAAAGAAAAATAATTCTCTCAGATAGAAAGAAGACAATCACATCAACAATGTAGAGAACAGAGAAGACACTCAGGGTCTGAAATGCTCAGGAACCACTGAACAGAATTGTACTAAAGGCCAAACTAACATACATAGTAAAACCATAAAAACAAACCAGGTGAAACTGGGAGTAGCAGAATTTCTTAATACACTCAATATTGAATATAATCTAATTGTACAGCCTACAGACTCATCAGGAGTATTTGCTATAAATGGAAATTCAGTCAAAATACAGTCAGTTGCTCAGAACTATATAACAACTGTAAAAATGATGGGTTCTCCATAACAGCAGGTAAGGACAAAATAAAAGCCAGTGAGTAGGAATTTTCTACTACAAATGGCCATGGTCTGTCATTTCATTCATGCGCTCCTTTAGAAGGAAGCATCAGTAACAAATATGAAACTGAAAATAAAGTTTTACACTTGCTAAAGAAAGCTGTAACCAAACTGACCACCCAAAAAGAGAAGTTCACAAATCAGATCACTATGCATAGCATAAAGCAGCTGTTCTGCAGTGATTGTTATCAGTATGGATGTTCTACCAAGTACATCCACAACTGAACTACACCTTGCAGGAATGAAAGCCGTCTATCTTTGAAGCTGATGGCCAACTGACATGTGATATTGATGGCCAATGGTGCTCACCCCTTCTGTCCTAAGCTGAGGGGAAACAAATGGTATGCTATATCCTAGTAACCACTGTGGGGTCTGGAGAATTACAGTGTTTTGGTAGAGTGAGAGGAACCGTGCTTCCTTCCTTCCTTTGAAAATAAGGTTATATAGGGAAAGAGGGGAGAAGAGGCTATTGTAGAGAGTTCTCTTTGAGAGGAAGCAGCCACTATAATAGAGAGAGAGAGAGAGAGAGAGAGAGAGAGAGAGACTAGTCAGTGTAGCAGAAGTTGGAGCTCTGGAGAGCAGGTCCTGACCTTGAGAGACACACATACTGAGACCTGTAGAGAGCTGTTTAGAGCCAGTGTTCGGTTTTCTGTTTGTTATGACCCAAAACACCTTGAAAAGACTGAGAACAGTACAAACACCTATGTATATATATATATATATATATATATATATATATATATATATATATATATATATATATATATATGTATGGAGCCAAGGGACTTGCTAAATGCATTGTTTAAGAAAAAGACGAAGAAGAAGTAAAGCTGAATGTTTTAATTTTTTATTTCAGTGCATTCTATTGAGAACGTTTTTTCCTCATGTGGAAAAAAAGGACCAGAACCAGAAAAGTTCAGAACAGTGAGTTTGATGGTTACTTTTGATAAGTATGTTTTATCACTATGTTAATAATTCCTGAAAATACTTTTGCATGTATACATTTACCCTTTTCTTTGTATCCTTAGTCTTGATGCTCTCGGTCATGGATGAAAGAGATCAGAGAAGGACCAGTACACTTAACTCAATCAATAAAACACAAAGAAGTACTTCTGCCATTCTGGAGTATTCTGAAAAATAAATCTCTGTCATATTCATTGCTCCCAAGGCAGTTGCCTAGTGGTTATACTAACATATCTGTTTCACTGGTAACATCAAATGAATTGATAATCTGAGGGAACGTTTCTTTGCATTTATGGGAAAATGAGTTATTCTGCAAAGAAAGAATGAATGACAACAGAAACCTATTTCTTATTGGAGGTGGGAGACAGAGTGCTCTATTGTAATATTTAAGAAGACAGATGAGACTTTTTTCACTAAAGAATCATTTCAAAGAATGATGATGTTCCTTTCTTAGAAATTTACAGAGCCTTTTAGAGCAATCAATCCACCTCCACATTTATAAACATTTTTACATGGTGGGTTTATTATTCCTTGGTTGTTTTCTCATAGCTTTTGGCCAGCTTATAAAAATTGCACAAGTATTCAATCACAGACTGTGTTAAAACTGAATGTTCTGTCAATGCAGAATGGATAAATTAATTAATCAGTCAATTAATTAACATGTCTTGAAAATATCCACACATTCAAGGGAAACATTGAGTGTTGTTGCTATGGCAACAATAATGCCTAAACTCAATTATGGGTACAGCAAGCAATACAGCATTTAAGAGAGTTGAAATATATTACTCATAGCTGCATGCAATCAGTTTCTGCAAACTGCCTCCTCTTCCTTGTGAAAAAATAAATTAGTTAAATATTCAGGTTTTCTGACTGCCTACCTTAGCTCAGTTAAAAGTAGGAGTACTAACGAAACAACTGTCCATTCACTTCCTGTATGAGAAATTTTCTGTTTGATATCATGTCACATAAGATGTATTTCATATTGCATTATCCTTGTCTGAAAATTCCTGTTTAAGATTCTTTCCCCTTCCTTCACTTCCTCCTCTCTCACTGACTACTCCCCAGCCTACTTTATTTTGTAATTCTGCTCTGCAGTTCCTGGCCTTCTCCTTATTTGCACTCTTTACAATTTAAATTCTGTTTGCTTATCCAAATCGCAGAGCTCTGTGTTGCATTCAATAGTACTTTTGTTTTCTATTCATTCATTCATTCATTCATTCAAATTCTACTTGAATTCTCTTTGCTAACTTCTAGTTGTCACCGACCATGAGGTAAAGTTCTAGTACTTCACATTCTCACGAGTTTTATAATTCTTTGTCTATAATTCTGACATATTTACACATAACAACAATATTCAATAATAGATAGCTTGTGAAGTCATCAGGCATCCTTTGCATATTTTACTGAATGTGTTAGACTACAGTTTTGAATTTATTTGCAGTATATTTTTCATTGACATTGCTAGCTTACGTATTTTAATAACTGTAACTCATCATTTATTGTTGTATATTACACTTTATCTTTCCTCAGAGTGTTTTTAGAACTAAGTCAGTGCAGGTCATTACACCACCGCTCAACAAGGTGATTTTACTTTGGAATATGCTTATACTGACTACTGTTTTTCTCAAACCATTCATGTTCTTGCCTCATACGTTTTATTACATATCATAATTAGTTTTCCCCTTGTATGGAATGCTTGCTGTTTAAAATATTAAGGAATGCTTATTTTATTGATTAATTTATTTGAAGTTTGTTAACCAAGGTAGTGGACTGACCTAAAATGGCCTGATTTCAGCCATAACCAGGAGTATAGGAGTAAAACAGTAAGAATTAAGAAATAAGAGTTTACCATAAAGATTATAAGGTGGGATAAAGATTCCTACTACATCTATGATTCAAGTTACAAAAGAAATTCAGCAACTGTTAATCTAAGAACATTAAGAGTAAAATATCAACAGAAAAATAAACATAGTTATACACAAAATATACTTTATTCTCAAGCAAATTAACTTGCTTTGCATTTGATGCCGCATTTGATTTCTAAGGTCTCCTTTTTAAGCTACTCTGGTGGCATACAGAGATAAAGGCCTAACTATAGCCCAGCCAACTTGGGTTCAATTATCAGCTCGGGCAACTGACGTAGTGGCAGGCAAGGATCAGAGTTACCACACTGCTGGAAAGACATCTCTATGGGCATCTCCTAAGACAATGCATGGTGCAGGCTGGGTATATCGCTATTGGGAGCCATGGTCCAAGGCAGGATTAAGCCATTACAGAGACATGGTGAAATGCCTGATGACCCTATTGCATGTCCACTCAATGGATGTTATCACACAAAGCATAAAGGAAGTGTGGGGTGGGGGATTTATGAGGTAGTCAAAATGAAAAAACTCACCTGTCAGATGTTGATTGCCATACCCCCAGATCTATGAAAGCCCAAGCCCTACTGGAGGAAGTTTGGGAAAGTTAGAAGGTGGCTGGTAGACCCGGCGATGGACAGGGTAGGGAATGATGTAGAAGAGAGAAAAAGCTCCCAACAAAAAGTCTCCCTTTTAAAAAGCCTTATTGCTTGGTGACACCTTGTGAACCAGTACAATAAAATAAACAGATTAGTATGTATTTGTAGAAAATATTGCACATTTATATACTTATTTGTTTTTGTTCACCGGGAAAATCTGACTGGGCAGTGCTAATTTTCACCTGAGGCCTGAAAAGAAAAGTTCCACAATAATCTGTGAATAAATAATTCATAAATTTTTTACAGTAGAATTTAAAAATAGGCTTGGTGATTACCATACTTCTCAACCTCTTGGAGCAAAAAATCTGGACAAAGCCATAAATAATGGGGCAAAGGCCCAAAAATAAGGACAGTTTTTAAATATTGTTCGGCCAAACTTAGAAAGTTGATAGAATAACAGATATTGCATTAGCACACATTTTATAAAGGATATGAAGTATACAATTCAAAATTCTGTCATTATTTTCTGACTTCAGTTGTCAGTGATTTGCCAGAAATTTGCCAAAAAACCACAACCTTTGGAGAAACAGACCCAAAAAATATGAGCCAAAAATCTGGACAGTTGAGAGGTACAGTGATCACATTTGTTCAACTATGTTCTGTGACAACTGTTACACAATTCTATATATAACATGCACTAACAATATGTTTACAAGGTTGAAATCTGTTATGGTGAGAAATTATAGGCGCTGTAGTTAGTATTAAGTTATAGTTAATATGAAGGCTGTGCGGTAGATGAGGTGGGGCAAGCAACAAGGGATGAACAGACAGAGCAGAAGAAAAAGAAAGAAACGGAGAATGAGTCGTAGCTAGGAGACGGGTGTTATAAAAGTATACGGATGATATAATGATTATAAAGGTGGCGGCAGAAAGAGAGTATAGGATGGCGATGAGGTTGAAGTTCATGCAATGGAAAGGACAGGTGGAAAATTAACCCAGTGAGCAGGGTGCAAAACCAGGATTGGTTTAGATGTTGTTTGAGCAAGGTTTTGAAGCTATTTACCCTTTTTCTCTGTTTAATATGGGTAGAAATGTTATTATGTAGTTTTGACACATAGTGGGAGAAGAGTGAGTTTCCACCAGTGTTATATGAGGTAGGTGGGTAGTGCAGTAGGGTGTTTTCCCATGCTGTAGATTTTTGAGAAGAGTCTAAGTGCCTGTGAGCAGTGATTAGTTGTAAGGAAGTTGGTATGAGAGCTTGAGCCAGTTTAGTTATTTTAATGCCAGGCAGTAATGTGTTTTGTAAGAAAATCTGGCCATGAATTTAGCTACTTTATAGTAGTATGAAGCCAGTTTAGATTTATAAGTAATGCAGATGTTTGTTAGAAAAGGCAAAGCATAAGTAGTATCAGAAGAAGACAGGCTGATGCTAAGGAAATCCTTGAAGTGCCTGTTAAATACTGATTTGCCTTGTAAAGGGAGACAAGTTTTTGATGAGTTTTATTAATGGCTTGTAGTATATAGTGGTCGAACATAAGGTTGTCATCAATTATAACTCTTAGTAATTTAGTTTGACTTACTGTTTCAATTATTGTGTTGTTGCATGAGGTGATGTCAAATCTATGCCTGTGGTGAAGGAGTTGTTTTGAAGTGAAAAGTATAAGTTGGGTTTTATTGGGGTTGAGGAGTAGTTGAGAGTTTTTAAGTTAAGACTCGGTGATATTGAAGGAGTGTTGGGTGACCTCCTGAAGTTTAGTTAGGGGGAGGGGCAGAGCAGATAAGCGTTGAAATAGTCCTTGTCAAATTTGGTTAGATTGCATGTTTGATTATAGATTGTTGGCGGACTATATTGCTCCCTCATAGCATAGGTTGAGAGGTGGTCACTTACAGTGTCTGGCAAGCAGCCATAATATTTTACTTTATTGGAGAGTTAGTCAGAATCCAATTTAAGATGGATTCCCTGTTTGTATTTTGTTAAGTCTGGTGGTCGAATTTATTAGCTGGGTGAATCCATATAAGTTTACTGAATCTTTGGAGTTGTCCTTATTAAGTGGTTGTCAGTCGATGTTAAGATCCCATAAAATGAATGTTTTGTGATGGATGTTATCAGACATCCAGTGGAGGATATTTTCAAAAATGGTAATAGCATTACTTAGTGGGATATATAGGGCAGCGACACATGGCTTTTCTGCAGTTAATTATAAGTTGGGCATGTAGTGGTTCAGTGTTATGGAATTTTCAGACATTTAGGTGGAATGGGTTGAGTTCTGCAGTGCTTTTGTAAATTATGGCTCTTTCTAACTTTTTATGTTTCCTAGCCATTCTGGGTATGTTGAAACCATGGGGAATGAAATTGTTGTTAATTATTTCCTCTTCTTTTAACTAAGTCGTTGTTACAACTGGTATATTGCAAACAGCAAAAACATCTATTTCCTTAACCAGGTTTCTGACAATCTGCATTTCTGCTGGATAGTGTAAGATTGTCATTCACACAGTTTTTGACAATGATATTGCTTCCATCATTGGACACACACAGGCATACACAGACGTGTGCAGAAACACACACACACATACACAGAAACAGATGTGCACAAGCTCATATAGTAAACACACACACACACACACACACACACAAACACACACACACACACACACACACACACACACACACACACACACACACACACACACACACACACACACACACACACACACACACACACACACACACACACACATATGAGTATATGTCCATAAATGTGCATGCAGGAAGCTCAGGATAAGCTGCAATGCTGTGGAGTACTTTAACACCACTGCAGAGCTAGAGTGTGTCAATAAGAAAGACAAATAACATCGTGCTAGGGCATCTGAAACTGAACACAACAAAGCTGAGAACTGAATGTTGCCTTGCTAGAAGAATGCTGGTGACAATATTAGACATAAGAATATCCTCTAGTAGTGCAGACTGCTGCTGATATATCGTGAAGCTCTTGATGTAAAAATAGTGTGCAAGGGGCAGAGAAACAATGATGAAAAGTACTTTAGGACAGCAAAGTTAGACAGCCATGCAGGTATGGACATGGAATCATAAGGACATATTAAGTGTACATGTGTAGGACATGCACAAATAAGGCATAGTGTAGGTTTTCCTATAATTAAATGACAGACATAAGGTACAGTATGGGGGTAGTACAAATTGAAAGGGTCTGTACTACAGAGCAAGATATGGCATTAGCTTGTTCAGAGTCTGGAAAGCTATATATGGAACATGGCACACATAGAAAAAAGACTTGCACAGCATCCATGCAAATAAAGGCACATAATTAATATTTCAGTAATGGTATTCAGGTGTACAATCATGGCACACAAGGACAGTTGCAGCACAGTATCTGGCCATGGCAGGTATGGGAATCCTACTTAGCAAGTGTATGTGGTGTACTACACTGTCCAACAGACAATGCAACTGTACAGTCATAGACAGTGATGCAGCTGTATGAACATAATGTTCTTGTATTAAGGTTTGCCCATATATAGCTTCTTCAGTACATTAATGTATTAGCTAGGCTTAAAATGGCTCACAATGGCAGCTAGCCTAGTATTTACCTATGAATTTATTGCATAGTGCTTGTGCAACAATACATTGCACAGGCTTGAAGACTACATGTTTACTTAGCACTTGGAAAAGTGACAGGAGCTGGATATACTGTGAGAAAAAGAGTTAACACACCATATGTCACAGGTCAATATAGTACTGGCGCTGATTCAGAAAGTCAGTAGGTTATGTAAGCAGCGTAGCTTATAGACTAATGTATGTGCTAGGGTACTCAACAAGTCTACTGATTTGAATCAGTCTGCATTTTGCTCTAGATTTAGCTTCATTAATTCCACTTGAAAGTCATGGTGTTTCAATGAGGTTGTAGTTTCTGCCTTTTTTACTGTATTAATCCTGATATGTTTATCTCCAGTTAGCATGAGAACAGCTTTCTACCCAGGCTTATACCATTAGTGTCATGTCCCTGTTTTGTTCTGTGTCACGAGTAGGCCCTACCATAGGAACTCGGCCACATTCTGGGACTCTGAGAAGAACTGACGTACAAACCTAGATGAGTTTTACATAGCTGGCTGCATGCAGTCCAAGCAACTCTGGATTTAGTATACCTTGGGACCCAGGATCTTTTCCATTAATGGGCCTCTGCTTTTTACTATTCTTCCTACTCTCTGCCACCTGTCCTCGCCCTCTCCCCAACTCCCTGCCCTCAGTTTGTCTCACACACACACACACACACACACACACACACACACACACACACACACACACACACACACACACACACACACACACACAGATAAACATGTCTGTTATTATTTAGTGACTGCAATCTGCATTAATTTTCTAGAAAAACACAAATTTTAAAGTTTTATGAGGAACAGACCAAAAATATGAAGCAAAATGAGGGACATTCTGCAAAATCAGAGACAGCTGAGAGGTACAGTCATGGTATACATAATTAAAGCTATGAGCTATTATTATGAAAACTAATTCTTGCCTTCATGTACTCCAGTGTTTTATTTCCTAAGCCTCCATTTGCTTACTGAATGAATGATAAGTTAACACACACACATACATGCATGCAAAATCAGTTTTCAGAATTATTGTGTAGTTAAACATATTAGGTTTTCTTATAATGCCCAAGCTACAACCTGAGACATATTAAGCTATTACTATTTGTGCTGATCAGAGAAAAATACTCTGACAGCATTTCATTTCCATTTGCCTTTTCCTATTATCTTTATTGTCAGACTAGAAATACCTTAAATCATTCAGCTTTACAACCTTTGACCACTAAATGGAGTCAGTTGTTTCCTAATAGGCTGAATGCCAAAGTTAGGTGAAGCCATCACATCTGTCAAGTCATGGCTCTAATAACATCATTATACCACAAATGTTGGTGCAGTGGCTGTTGAACTGATCTCTGAACATCATAGAGTCATAGAAAATATAAGGCAACAGTGTCCTGTGGTGATTTATGCCTTGCCAATACCACCCCCTTAGACCTTACCTTCTTTTTCAAGAGGCAGTCACATCAGGGGTAAATTTGTGGATATCCATCCAGTTGCCTAACTCCCTTTTGAAGGAAGACAGTGCATCACATTGGTTAATTTGGAGTGTGAGTTTGTTCCTGGGAACGGTTAAGTGTTGTATAACAAGTCTGTTTCTCCACTATGTTTTGTTTGTTTGCTGAAGCAGGTTTAGAACCCTGGTTCTAGTGTTGGTGTATTGTTTGATTTGTGGAGATGTAAGAACTCTTGGACTACTAGATCCCTAATGACCTGAAAGACAAGGCACAGATTGCCCTAAGCAGTCTATAGGATTTTGAATAAAGGGACAGTGCTTCCAGTCTGTATTGGGTAGGTTTGTCTTTTAACCCTGAGATATTTTCATTTAGGAGCCTCTGTGAGTCACAATTTAAAATGACCACTCAGAATTTGTGATACTCTGATATTTTATCTTAAAGGGTGATATTTTCTGACAATATGGGATAGTTGAGAGTTAAGGGTGACTACTACCCTTAATACTAATATTATCAGGAGCAGCTGGCCCATGAGTACAATGGGGGCAGCATGCAGATATGAGGCTATGTTCCTGCTATTCCTTCTTAAAATGTTTCACTTCCTGTGTTGGATGAGAGTAAACTTTCTGTCAGCCAGATTTTTCTCCCTCTTTGAGACAATCTTGCTTTATTTATTGTCCCGTAACAAGCTAAGTAAGTGGACAACACTCTTGCAAATTTATATTTTTAATGTGTTAAGTGGAAATTACAGCTTACCATTTCTAGTACTGCTTTGTAACGGCATAGATTTTAACAAACTAAACCATTATGATTCAGGGGGCATAGCTCTTAACCTTCAAACCCTAAAATGAGGCACACCACCTTCTCATAATGTGGAACAAATGGCCAAAGGAGATAAAAGTCTGTTGTGTTTCTGGCAAGTACTGCCACCAAAGCCCAATCACGGCCATATCATGTCCTCGGCAGGGTAATGGTCTGTACCACCTATGTAACTATACTAATATCCTATTACTTGGCTGCCACTTCTCAATTGCCATAAAACACTGTTAAAACTTGTCCATACTATGTTCTTTATTATTTGCAATGATCACAAACATTTGGATTTAAATTAAAATTTTTACAGCAAAAAACTGACAACCATGTGTTAAACAAAACAAAACATCCTCACACTGAGAACAGTCTTAGCATGAGCAATAGTGAACTTCTCTTCCCTTGAAATTTACATTTATTGAAAATCCATCTAGTAACTCATTAAACTACAAGAGACATGTTGGGATTCATAGACAACAGTGGTTATGTGAATGGTGTAATAATTCAAAAGACATGTGTGTAATGCATTTGTTAACAGCTTGGGACAGCCTACTGGACTTAAAGTGTCTCTTTTCAGGGGCAGACCAGAAGTACTGTCTGGTGAAGTGACTTAGAGTCACACAGTACACAATCTAAAACCAAGGGAAACAAAACCTGCACTACAGGAAGCAGCTTATTAATAGCTCATACCCTTACTCATCTACACAAAGTACCAGGCAAACTGTTGTAGCCCAACACGATCCATTTCATATCATTGTCCTTGCAAAAAACAAGTTAAATTAAAAATGCTCCCATAATTAAAATATTAACATTAAACTCGTAGACTTCATGTTGTTCAGTTTATTCACAACCGATAATAAACATGCTGTAACAGCTGTAACAGTCAACAAAACAAGGAAACCAAAGATCATACCCAAAGAGCACGGCTCATATAATGATGCTCCCGTGTGCTACAATTGTTCCTTCCTTAACACTATAACTACACTGGGATGCAGGAAGCAAATACACATACACACACACACACACACACACACATACACACACACACACAGGCAGAAGTGAGTATCAATTACAGCTCCTTGTATGACTGCATACACTCATAATTGATTGTGACCAAACGAATGACTAAATACATAAATAATGACCAAGAAGTGTGTTTCAGCTCACTACTGTGAGAACCATTCAGTGTAACTCATTGTATCTATACGTCCACTCAACCTGTTAGCGCAAGAATCCATGATAATATCTAAAATAGAATAACAAGCCTTGCATTAGCAAGCATTTTTGAATGATACTAAGCCTGAAACTCACATTCATGTCATTATTTAGTGACTGTAATCTGTAACAATTTATCACAAAGCTACATATTTTATAAGGAACGCAGCAAAATACTTTTCAACTTCTTTTCTCAGGAATTATTGACAAAGGCAAAATAATTGGGGGTGGGGACCAAAGACCCACAAAGGGACAACTTTAAATATTATTTAATTTTATGCATTTGTTAACCAGGTAAACACACTGAAGAAAGTGATCCTTTTTTGGGGTGTGATCCAATAGTACCATCTGAGTGATTTGTTCAAAGTCACACACTAGGCTAATATAGATGGAAGGAATCAAACAATATGCCCTCAGCAAAGAAAGCAACTCATTAACAGCTCAGATCTTTAGTCATCTGTGCTAACTAGCAGACTAGTTAATAAAGGACATGCCTTGGCAGCTTATAATTATTGCAATTTGGATGGCCACCCAGGGCCCATGGCTCTGGGTGACTCATCTCTGGCTTGACAGCTGGCTTAGTGGTTCACTGGTCTGTGAGTTCTGTTCATTTATTCCAATTACAGCAAATAGCCTTAGCAGCAACAATTTGGTACAGTGTTTGAGCACCAATTACATTTATTTCATTACTTTTTAAAACACATTATTACTGTTGCTATAGCCTTTTGAATGTGAAAAAAAAAACAAAGAATACTATGCACATTTCTTTAGTTCACCTATAATCCCAGCCTTCTGTAATTGAGCTTTATGGCTATTAGGTCACAAGTCAAACTGCTGACAGAGTTCAGTTTGGGTAACAGCTTGTGGGTGAGCTTGCAATACTTCAGCAACGTTTCTAGGAACTAATTTTTATGAAGCACCTTTTTCAAAATATCAGCCATATCCTGAGAGATGTTGGAGGCAGTAAGAAGTGAGTTTGTCCTGAATTAAAAAAAGCCCAAGTAAGGGATCAGTGATATAACTATCAGTAAAGTGTTTAACATAAATGGAGGTAGGTGTTACCCATTGGCATCTACAGTATTGGCATTTAGCTAGCACATTCATTATTGAATGAAAGCAGTACATGGCTGATTTTATAGATGTCACTGTTTATAGGCTGCCATGCACTAGTATATGAATCTCAACATGTTGACTCACTGCTGTCCTACTGTAATGCTGTTAGTAGATTCAGTTCTTCCCCTTGGTAGAATTTTCATTGTCCAAGTGTGGGATAAAAAGCATTAGAGTGAAATTCATGGATTGTATTCTTACACTACTGATGTAGCAAAGCATAAGCATGTAAATTAATGTCTGTAAGGTTGTAGATGATAAGTGTTGTGGGTTCATGTCCACTTTGAGTTGGTCATTACCTTTCTTTTTATTCTGCAAGTGTGTAACACAAACCATTAGTTTATGCTTTACTGCAGGCTTCTCTTAGATTCTTGCTTTAGTTCAACATATAAATAAAGTGATTTAGAGATTAGAGGTGATGAAGGATGTGGGTTCAAGTCATATGGGTGTTATGCAAGTGTGTGACACATAATTAGTGTGTGCTTTATTGCAGTTTTTTTCAACCTCCAGATGTAGTGCAGTGTGCCAACTCAATGCCTTTGAAATGACAGGTGAGCTTGTGGGTTCAAGTCCTCTAGATGTTAGTTATTGGAACTTCATTGTTACAGTAGGGTGGTTGTTTCATGATCTTTGAATTATAGAACAGTTACTAAGTCACACTCATATATTTTACATTCACATTTTTACTATATTTCTACTTTTCTCTTCTCCATTCTCCTGCAGCTATCCTTTATATTACATGCATGTATTTGCTTTTTTTTTTTGGTTTCTCTCCTTTTCTTTTCATGTATATGCACACCATCCAGACCAGCACCCCTGCCATCATCAAGGCCTGTCAGTGGACCACCAGAGGCTACAACACCAGTGCCAGAAAAACCACAGGCAACAGTGTTCCCAGCTGGCATTGTTACCATCACACCCCAGGCAACCAGCAGCAAACACTGCCAACAGATCTGCTCAGGAAGGTGCTGCAACAACACCTGCAGCAAGAAACTACAGTGGATGTAACAGTTATGTCACATGGTAACAGCTGGAGGATATGATGAGGAGGCAATATTGACATCTGTCTTGAGACCCTCTTCAGCAACTTGTGGAGTCATGTCCCTGCCCCACAATGGAATTAATACTGGAGCCAGGGGCCCAGTGGTAAAGGAAATAAACTCTCACTGGGTCATAGCTGTCAGAGCGTACAGCTGTGTTCCCCATCTTATTCCCTATCTGAGAGTTTCCTTCCCTTTTGTGTTTCTGCCCACCCCTGATTGTTGACCAGACCTTCCCATCACCATTGTCTTTTCTATGTGTGTCTGATGACTCTTTCTCCGTTGTCTTCCCCATTCATGATTGTGTCAGAACCTCTCCTGTCAGTCTTGTCTGTCTTCCGTGTATGTTGTGTGCCCCTGCTACCTACCCTAACCCTTTATCTTTTTCTCACCTACCTTACTACCTTTCCCAACTTACCTTCCCATCATATATATAAAAAGGCACCTGACCCCCCCGCCCAGGAAGTAGTCCTTCTTTATTTACCTTCATCATGCTAATTCCTTAATTTCTTACCTGATGTTCTATTATATACTTGCTTCTCCCTTTTACCACTTTCATATCTTCCTGTTTTCTGCTTTTAAATTTGTCAAAAAAGAAGTCAGCACACAAGCCTCATGGGACGTTAAGGCGCCATGTAACTTACAATGTGAAGTTGTTAAATCTCGCCGTTTATTCTCACTGATGTGTTCGGAGCCGATCCTCGGCTCCGACACTGCCTACAGCAAAAGCTCAAGGTTTGCCAGTAGCTGGAGACCAAGCCCCTTAACCCACAATGCACTGCTGGAATTACTTCAGATCTAGTTTGCGACGGCAAGAGATCTCGGTGATCCAGTCAGCTCGGACCATATTTTGCTTAAATCGCAAGTTTAAACATTTCCTTCTCCTTCTTTTTATATATATATAATTCTCTATCTAGTGTGTGTGTGTTTCATACTGTTCTCTTCCCCTCCCACTCCAGAATCCCAGATGTTCCGCCCAGTCTCAGGGAACAAGCAATCATAGAGGTCCACAAATTGCTAGAAAAAGAGTCATCCATCCCAGCAGACCAAGTTGGATTCGGAACTTAGTCAAGATTCTTTTTTGTACCAAAGAAAACAGGGGACTGGAGACCTATCTTGGACCTCAGGGACTCAACCAATTCATAAAGAAAGAGAAGTTCCGAATGGTCATGCTTCAGTCAATTCTTCCCTTCCTAGGGAAAGGTGATTGGATGTGCTCCATAGCTCTCAAGGACGCATACTATCACATAAAGATGAACAGACGCTGCAGGGATCACCTGCGTTTCTGGCTGTGAGCCAATCATTACCAGTTTTGAGCCCTGCCCTTTGGACTCACTACAGCCCCCAGAGTGTTCACCAAATGCATGGCAGTGGTCACGGCTCACCTGAGGCATCTAGAATTCCAGGTGTTTCCATACCTAGATCACTGCTACCACCAGGCATCAATTGACTCAGGCAACACAATATACTCTGACACTCTATCAATTAGGCATTACAATCAACTTCAAAAAGTTTGCCTTATCGCCATCGCAGCAAACCGTTTTTATAGGAGTAGAGTTAGATACCTCAACCTCCACTCTACGTGTTACAATCGAAAGTGTCTCACTTCTTTGCCAACGTGTCAACTCACTGGTGTCAAAGAACAAAGCTACAGCAGCAGAGGTCTTGAAGGTGCTAGGTTTGATGGTGGCAGCAATCCTAGCTGTACCACTTGCAAGGATGCATATGCGAATCCTTCAATGGCTCCTCTTCGCTCAGTGGTCTTACCAAAAGCTACCAATGCACCACATGATTCTCATCACAGATTCTTGCAAGAGAGACCTTCGGTGGTGGTTGACATCTCTTCATGTCACAATCGGAAGACCCTTTGTCCCCCCCCCCCCAGTAGCCACTGTGACCACGGACGCTTCCCTGATAAGGTGGAGGGGGCATTTTCAGGGAAAGACTGCCCAAGGCACATGAATGGATCAAGAGTCACATATGCATATCAATGTTCTGGAGTTGAGAGCGGTACTTCTGGCATTGCAGTACTTTCAGGACTCTTCCTCTAGGGACAATTGCAATTCAGATGGACAACATTTCAGTGGTCTGGTACTTGAACAAGCAAGGCAGAACCAAGTCTTACCCCCTTTGTCTAGAAGCCCTCAGGGTATGGCAATGGGCTGTGATGTCCCAGCACTTTCTGTTAGCAATGCACATCCTGGGGAAATCCAACGTGATAGCGGACAAGCTGAGCAGGACAATACTGTTGCCTCATGAGTGGTCTCTCAACCAATGAGTTGCGGATTTGATTTTCCGCAAATGAGGCTAGCCTTGCTGCGACCTCTTTGCCAGTCACATCAATACCAAATTCAGAAGCTACTTTGCCCTAATACCACCTCCGGGACATCCCCCGAGAGACGCACTCATACATGATTGGCCTCCGGGTCTCCTATATGCATTCCCACCAATTCCATTGATACCCAGGTTTTTACAGAAAGAAAAATCACCAGGAAGGACTGTTATCCTTATAGCCCTCCACTGGCCTCGACAGATTTGGTTCCCTTTTCTTCACCATCATCTACTGGAGGATCCATGGATCCTGGACCCAGTTCCAGACCTCCTGACACACCCGTCAGGGGACCTCTATCCTTCACTGCAGTCCCTAAAGCTGACTGCTTGGATAATCCATTTCCCCTAATTGCCAGGCTTCATTCACTCTCAGATGATACAAGACAAATCCTTTTGTCTTCTCACAAGCCATCCACTAGGAAACTATACCGCAGTAAGTGGAACAGATTCTCAATTTGGGCCAATATACAGAAAATCGACCCTTTACAAGCTCCTCTATAACCCATTTTAGAATTTTTGACAAAGATTTTTAAGGAAGGAGCAGCAGCTGCCACAGCTCGAGTCCAGTTAGCTGACATATCAAATTTCAACCTTGGATTCGATGGGTTGAACGTTATGAGCCATAAGTTATCTAAGGCTTTTCTTAAAGGTGTTTTTTACATGAGACCTCCTGTCAAAATCCCTTATTCTCCCTGGAATTTGAATTTTATGCTGTCGCAAATAATTCTCCCCCCTTCGAACCAGCATCTTCTTGTGATCTCAAATATTTGTCCTGGAAGACTATATTTCTAGTGGCCATTACTTCTGCCCGCAGAGTGTCAGAACTTCAAGCATTATCTATCAGACCTCCTTACATGATTTTCCATGCTGATAGAGTATCTCTCAGAACAAACCCCTCCTTTTTGCCTAAAGTCTGTTTTGAATCCAATATCAATCAGGTCATTGAGTTGCCAGTCTTTTTTCCCAACCACTCTTAACAAATTGGAATACATGCTGCATAAACTTGATGTACCCAGACAGCTCAGATTTTATCTTGACAGAACTAAGGATATTAGAAAATTAGATAAACTTTTCGTATCCTTTACGGAGGCCAGAAAAGGTAATCCAGTGGCTAAAACAACCCTGTCTAAATGGTTATTAGATTGTATATCCTTTCTTTATGCAAATGCAAACATGCCATCGACACACAGACCTAAGGCTCATTCTACTAGAGCCTGTTCTACGTCTTCTGCCTTTCAAGCTAAATTGCCCCTTGACAATATTTGTGCTGCAGCAACGTGGTCTAAGCCTCATACCTTTATCACACATTACAAAGTAGATAAGGCTTCCAGGGACAGGTCTTCCTTTGGTTCCACGGTACTGAAAAACGTACTTCCATGAGCCACCCAAGATTGAGGGTTCTAGGGATGCTACCCATCAGTGAGAATAAATGGCGAGATTTAACAACTTCACATAAAGAAGTTATGTACTTACCATAATGTTCCATTTGAGTTGTTTATCTCGCCTTTATTCTCATGTCCCTCCCTCCTTCCCTGTCCTGGCTGACAGTTGACTTAGGGGCTAGTACCATCCTGGTTATGCAATACTTCTTCTTCCCCTTTGGGAAGTGCTTCCTTGTAGAAAAAGAAAAAAAAAAGTATATATACTCGCAGCAAACAAGATCTGAGGTAATTCCAGCAGTGCATTGTGGGATAAGGAGCTTGGTCTCGAGCTACTGGCAAACCTTGAGCTTTTGCTGTAGGCCGTGTCAGAGCCGAGGATCGGCTCCGAACCCATCAGTGAGAATAAAGGTGATATAAGCAACTCACATGGAACGTTATGGTGAGTACATAACTTCTTTTTTCTTGCTGCTACTGTACATGCAGGATCGTGCAGAACATGACTGAGCATGATCGATGAGTATTACTTTTGCTTGTTCATCCCTGTAGTTACACCATGTTACTATCTGATCTTCCCAAAGTCCACTCTGCAGCCATGACAGGCATATTTAAAGAGCTGATGTTTGTGTATTCTTGCCTAGCCACATTCATTGTTAATGAGCACTGGAGCTTGTGATGCACACACAGTAAACAGAAGGGTTGGCCACAATGACATTTGTTTTGTTTCTGAATCCCAGGGAAAGCTCATTATTGGCAGGGACTAATAGTAGGCCTACACAGTCATTAGACTGCTCAGCTTTGCGCCGTTCTGTTCACACCAAGAATATACATATGATATTTGTTTTGATTGAAAAACTCTTAAATATCAGGATCTTATCCATGTTGTAATGTACAGGTATAATAGTACTAAAAATAATGTGTAGTTCTCAAGAAAGTAGTATTTTATGTCATTTTAAATGTTTTTGCAAAACACATCTTTCAAAACTGAAAGCGACATGTATACACATTCAAAGTACACCCATTTCCTTACCTAAAATAAAAGTGGTTGCTTTGTAGAGTTTACAGTCATTTATTCAAGTGCCTTGTCTTTACCATTTTAGAATTGCTCATGCCATTACAGGGATTTGTTTTTCTCTAAGTAGGGTACAATCCAGGTCAAAATTGCCATTAGAAATTTACAAACTGCAGTATATTCTCAGAACAAGCAGGTATTAATTTTATTCTTGGTGGCAAAAATGTAAAATCCATAAAAATATAAATATTGTATAGTTATCAGTGAAAAAATATATTTCTGTATGAAAATGAGATTTGCAGTAATTTTAAACGATATGGCAGAAAAAGAAGACATAAGATTTAACATTACAGGATACATAACCCTTTTGAAAAGACACAGAGCAATTTAATAGGCAAAATGGTTAGTGAAAGAGTTGTGAACATCTAAAAACTGAACAATAATAAAGGATGAATTACATGCATATGTGTAAATGCACTTAAGAGTGAACCTCTTCACAGATGTAGAGTTTGAGCAAATGACAGTTAGACCAAATGTCAGGTTGTGCGATCAGCAATAATGCTGTACATTTTTATTTTTGGTTACTACTATCACTGTAAAGTGTTTAGAATTTTGCAGAATATGCCTGATTTTGCCTTATAGTTTGGACATGTGTTTCCCCGTAGTTTTGATTTTCTGGTCAATTTCTAAGGAATATAGTCAATAAGTAATGACAGAAGTTGAAGTTTAGTACTTCTTTTTCTGCAGAAGGTTCATGTTTTAAGTGATTTAGTATAATTAAACATTGCCCTTGATTTAGGGTATTATTTTTGGCTTTGTCCAGATTTCCGCTGGAAAGAAGTTAAGTGGTATGGGTATTACTGATTCCCATTTTATGAGAATTTTTTTTTAAGTTGTTGATACCGTGGACTTGGTATATTTAAGTTTGGGGGTGTGCCCTCCTTGTAAAATACTTTATTTCACATTATGTTGTGTGTTTTGATGTTTTTAGTTGGGAATTTATTTACTTCCAATTTTTTTCATTGTTTTTCATGTTTGCTGTTTTAACTATTCATTATTTGCTGATATAATATATATATATATATATATATATATATATATATATATATATACACACACACACACACACACACACACACACACACACACACACACACACACATGATTCTACTTAAAATAATCTAAACAAGTAAATGTCGATGTTGTTAATGTTGACATATAAAAATCAACAAAAAATGTTGACACATCATCCCAAATGCTCAAAGACATAACCGCAGAGTATTCAGCAATATTAAAGTGTTTCTTGCAGGCTGTGGCCCCTACTCTTCCTACTTATTATATATAATAACTCTAAGATTGCACAAACCTTTTGACCATCTAACTATTAAGGTGGGAAGATTTGTTTAAGAAACAGTGTATGCCATAGAGGAGGCCAGATAGTGTGTATGGTATAAAATGAAAGCATGACATGATGTGAACAACATACAAGCTATTACACCTGTAAACAAATTCTGAACAGGCCAGGCTGCAGATGTTACAATGTGAGATTCCCATCTGCTTCAAAACATCCACCTTGGAAAATGAAAAATAAGGTGAATTTTTAAAGTGATATGGGGAAATGCTTAAAGGGATGTAGGACTTTGCTGTCTAATTTTATGTATAACCAGAGATAAACAATGTGATGTATATATCAGCCAGTTGTTGACTGTACATATTAATCACTATATGTTGCACTATGTTTTTTTATAAACAATTTTAAAACAGCCTAAAACTGTGTATAATCCACAAACAAATGAATAAGTAATGTAAGCACAGATAAAAATTCACTTTAATAAAACAACAGAATCAAAAAACAACATAAAAAGATGAACACTTTCACACCATAAAAGGTGATTCCTCAGATCTTAAAACAATCATTTTCCTGGTTACTTAACTTCAAAAAGATAGCCAATAAACATACAGATGCAAATAACTCATACAGGTGTTGGACAAATAGTATTGCAGTAAAACACAGCCTATCACAGAACAACAAACTAAAACAACATCCAATCACTAAACAGTAGCAGCAGTCCAATCATATGGGGGAGCAAGGTGGAAACCTCCAATAAAATAATCAGGGCATAATCCAAGCAAACCTAAAGTATAGAACAGTCTAGCTACCCATCTCTGTGCTTGAAAAATGGATAGCATCATTGACACAAACAACAAGGGCACTAAACCTCATAGGTTGAAAGTACTTCTTAACAACCAATAAAATAAACAAAATGGGTGTAACAAAAAGCAAACATCCAATGATTAAATGTACAAAATAGACCTATAACCTCATCTAAAAAGGAAGCATGATTTCTGAAGCGGTTTTATTGGTACATGATCATTCAAGCCCCAGCCCTTATTGCCCTTAACAAAACAATCCATTTAAGTTCATTTTCCTCCTCTTCTAAGAGTAACTAGTGTTAATTCTAAAACTAAATACAAAGAAATGTGAATTCCCATGTTGAAGCACATGACTAGCTAGTGTATTTTGAGTGTCAGAGACCCTTGTATCATATAGATGCTCACTGACCCTTTCCTTTAAAGATCGGTCTGTTTTACCAGCATAAAAGGCCAAACAACAAACACACCTAGCCAAATATACCAAATGCTTAGAGTTCCAATTGGCAAAAAGAGAAAAATGAAAAACCTTCCCTGTAGTCGGTTGAACAAAAACATTTGCATTGGTGTCAAACTATTTGCACCATTTGCAATTCCTACACATAAAAGTTCCTTGATAGCACAAATATAACCTTTTCTCAATATTCCAACTTTGCTTAAAGCACAGCTCGTGCTTAAGAGACTTGTTATCCTTAAAAATAAATTTTGGACTCAGACCAATCAGCTCTTTAATCTTCTCATCAGCCGACACAATGCTCCAATTATTTTTAAAACCCCTCACAAACCTCATAAACATTAGAGGAATAAAAAAGGAGAAAACGAACACTACCTGAATGAAAATCATTAGAACTTATTGCCATCTGAGTAAACGGTTCAGAAAAATATGGTTTAGCTCTTCATTGCCTCTCTAACCTCACATAAGCCAAACACTCATTCATTTCAGAGAAGAAATACCCCCAATTCTTCAATTCATTCTTCAGCTAAACATGAAGGCTAATATGAAGCATAACCAGTCAGGAGGAGAAGGAAACCACACTCACTACAATTCCAGTCTCACATAGACCTACCACGACAGCAAACCAAACACATAATCACACAAACACATACTCGGAGGCTCTAAATAAAATCTGCCAAAGCAGCAGAGACCTCCAAAGCAGACACCGCTACCCCAAAACAAAACACGTGCAACACATATCTCACAAAGCCAGTGTGCCGAACAGTCACAGCCCTTAAGACTAAACAACACACCTGATACACTTGTAATAGGTGACTCTATCATCAGGCACACTGACGTCCCGCTCACCAGGCTGAACAAGGAGAGGGTCACGGTGAGCAGCCTGTCGGGCGCTAGGATCCGCCATATAACACAAGCACTCAGGTCACTCCAAGGCAAGTACAAATATGACTCTCATTGTCCATGCTGATGTGAATGACCTGAGACGTACCTCCCTGGACTACATGAAGAGAGACATAAAGGAGCTCACTGAGCATGTAGCCCAGGCCGGTATGACCCTGACCTTGAGTAGCATCTTACCCTCACCAAGAATGATGTCACAATATGAAGACAAGATGATCAATTTCAACAATTGGCTGAAGTACTGGTGTCACTCAAAGGGGATCCAATGCCTGTCAGCTTGGGATGACATGCTCGACAAGCCACGATGCTTCGCTAGGAACGGCTTGCACCTGTCACCCCTGGGCTTTCGGATATTGACAAAGGCTCTTGCCACCCCCATAGTGCCTTTTTTAGGCAAGGCTCAAAAGACAAACCCACCTCCATAGGTATCACAAGGGATAAGAAACTAAGAGTAATGCTACTCAACGCCAGAAGTCTAAACCTCAAGATGCACACACTCGAAACTCTCCTTAGCATGGAGAACATCGATATCTGTGCAGTAACAGAAACCTGGTTCAGGGCTCCTGAGAGCACCCCAGCACTACCAGGTTATACCTCATACCATGCTTTTCTGCCCCAAAACATGGACCGAACCACAAAAGGAGGGGGAGTATCAATATTCATCAAAGATACCCACACTTCCAGGTTGGTGGCAAAGCACGAAGCATCAGAGACTATCCATGTGCAACTAACAGTGGGTAAAACTGCCTTCCAGTTTATAGCCTGCTACAGACCACCCTCCCAAACCCAGGAACCCCACTCGGCCTTCCTGAGAACACTGGAAAATATGAAGGTCTCTCCAAACACCATTATATTAGGTGACTTCAACTACCCAAACATAGACTGGGAGCATTACTCTAGCTCCAACACCCTAGCCCAAAGGTTCCTAGAATTTATAAACTCAAATGCCATGGAACAACTTGTTACCACTCCCACAAGAGGGGAAAACATACTGGACCCGATCATCACCAACATGGGGACTCTATGCTCCAGACCAGAAGTGTATCCCTCACTGGTAAGATCAGACCATAAACTAATCTCACTGGATATTCACATCCCGACCCCACCCCCTGCCCAGAAAACCACATTGAAAAACATCTCTAAAGCAAATTTCACACTCCTCAAAACTGAGGTGGAATCCTTCAAAGCCCCCGGGCCTGTGGAAAATACTGCCCAGACCGCAGAATCCTTTATAAACGCATTCTATGAACACCTTCAGGAATGCATGGATCATGCAATCCCAAATAAAACCAAGACCCAATCCTCCAAAGGCAGACGTCCTGTCTGGTGGACCCCAACCATAAACAAACTATACAATAGAAGGAGGAAGCTACTAAATGATAGAGCAAAATCCCAAAAAGGGAAGGCATCACTGATCAGTATTTGCAAAAAACTATGGGCACACATAAAATTGTCTAAGGCCAGCTTCGAGAGAAAAATTGCACAGGACACTAAGGATAATCACAAGGCTTTCTTTAGTTATGTTAGGAACCTGGGTGGTAATTCCCAGATATGCTCAGAATTAGTCCAAAATGACAAAAAATACACCAAACCCACAGACATTGCCAACATCCTAGCTGACAGGTTCAGCACAAACTTCTCCACCCCCTCCCCACCAAAAGGGCAAATATCTATCCCAGCAGAGGGCTGCCCCCCCTGACATCTCAGATGCTCAGGTAAGAGCCGCCCTATCCAAAGCAAAAAATACAGCATCAATGGGACCAGACGGTGTCCCGGGCTGCATCCTACTTGAACTCCAAGAAGAGCTAAACCCAAACATAAAACTACTGTTCAATCTCAGCCTTACTACAGGATATGTGCCCAAAGAGTGGTGTACAGCAACAGTGGTCCCTCTCCATAAAGGTGGTGCCTCAACGGATCCTGGAAACTATCGCCCCATAAGCCTGACTAGCTTGGTCTGCAAAGCTATGGAAAGGATCATCATGGACCTCATAAATAAAGATATTGGGGACCTACAAACACTGGATCCTACCCAGTTCGGCTTTGTTAAGGGCAGATCCTGCCTCTTAAACCTGGTTGATTTCTTTGAAACAGTCACCAAGGCCATTGGCGAGGGGAAGGTGGTCCACACAGCCTACCTGGACCTCGCAAAAGCCTTCGATACAATACCCCACTTGGGCATTATAGATAAGCTCACCAGCTTAAATATAAACCCCTATGTCACTAGATGGATTGCAAATTGGCTCAAGGACAGAACCCACATGGTTAGAATTGCTGGAGCCATCTCAGACTCCAAACCAGTTACAAATGGTGTTCCACAAGGCTCAGTCCTGGGACCTCTCTTGTTCGGTATATATTTCTCGGAGGTACAGGCCAACACGGAAAGACTGTGGCTGACCAAGTTCGCAGATGACTGCAAACTGGGCGCCATAATCGACTCTCCAGCTGATACAAGCATCCTCCAAAAGGGCCTCATAAAAACAGACAACTGGTGCCAGAGCCATGGCCTCAAGCTAAATGCCAAAAAGTGTATAGTCATCCCTTTGGCAAAACAAAGTGCCCACAAATTACCACATAGGTGGTAATCCATTAAGTACAGAAGAAGTAATTAGGGACCTGGGGACCCAAGTTGATAGCAATCTCTCATTTGACAACCACGTGGCCAAAGTGGTTAGAAAACATTTTATATAGCCCACTTAATCATGAAGGGATTCACATCTAGATCAGGGAGGTCATCGTGCCTCTTTACTCATCCCTCATCAGGCCCATAATTGAGTACAATGCCCCTTTGGGATGTACCTTACCAGACACCTGCAGCAACTGGAAAGACCCCAAAAGTACCTCACCAAGAGGATCAAAGGGCTCAAACAGATGCCATATGCTGCCCAGTTAAAGAAACTCCAGCTCTACTCAGTGGCATACTGCCTGTTCAGGGGCGATCTGTGCCTGACGTATAAAGCCATGTCCAACCCGGAATTAATGGACATGCTGCACCTCAGAAAATCCAAATCCCATTGAGCTACGCGCTCGAGAGACTTGAACCTCAGCACTGAAATAAACAGGACATGCTGGAGGGACAGATTCATAACCCAGAGGCTCCCTTCACTCTGGAATAAAATCCCACTCCAGGTTAGGCAGAGTCCCTCATTGACTCTCTTCAAGAGGAATCTTGATGAGTGGATGGGAGATCATAGGTTTACCCCGGGTATCACTTCTGTGTCACTGTTAGACAGAGGCACAGTATACTAACCTCAAAAAAGGGCATATCAAAATACATTTAAAATGGGTGGCGAAAGCCAAACACATTCTGGCTAGGCTTATAAATGCCCTAGGACATATAGCCTAGTATGAACCTATGAACCTATGAACCTATGAACCTAAGAACAAATGATTCTTTAACTGTCAGCCACCGTAAGAGGGGTCTTCTGTATCCCTTGACCTTTCATGATATTTCTATACACAAACTTGGGATGCATACTCTTCCTGTGCATTATATGATTTTTCCTGCAAAATTTCCTATATAAATTGGAGGCAAAATGCCCATCCAAGGTTTTACTAATTTGAACATCTAAAAACTCAATCTTAGAGTCAGACATATTAAGCATAAATGATAAAAATGATGTACTGGAGTTCAAAAACTCCACAAACTTCAACAATTCAGACCTTGTGCCATCCCATAATAAAATATATCATCAACAAAATGAGAGTAGTACTTAATATGATCACAAAACAATGTACTTGAGAGTGCTCGGTGTTCTCCCATTGTTCCATAACTACATTAGCGTAACTATTGGCACAGACGGTCCCCATAGCAATCCCTAATCTCTGCAAATATTTATCCCTAAACAAAATACATTATTCTCCAAAATCAATTCAATAAAATCAAAAACACCAGCTCTTTCTAACCTCTTGACTCCCTATATCAACCTGAAACAACTACGTTCCTCTGATAAATTACTTGTTAATATTACCAAAATTATGAATTCTGCAGGCAATTGCCTTTCTTTCTAACTCAGTAGGTAAAATATGGAATCATCTTCCATCTGATCTGTCCAATTTGCCTACTCTCCCACTATTTAAGAAACAACTTTTAATACATCTTAATAAATTCTGGCTTTGCTCTTGTACCAACCCAGACTAGCCTGTTGGCACCCTTAACTTTGTCATAAACTTTTCTTATCCACTTGGATTTCATCTTCTACTTCAACTGAGATATTATCCCTTTTCATTGTAAATATTACTTAACTCATTACAAAATAAAAAAAAAAAAAAAAAAAAAACAAGAATTTTTTGTGTTTATGATTTGATACCTTATTATATTGTTTTGCTAGTTGCTAACCTCTTACCTAACTTCTTTCTGACTTAGGATGATTCTGATTAGTTAAGATCTATAATATTTGTACTTACATTTTTTCCCTTTGTATAATACATTTGTACTATGTCTTGTTATGTATTTCCAATACTGTTTTTAACCTCTGGAGCTTTTCTCCCCGGGCCTCCACTGAAAATGGCCCAGTCAACAAATGTAAAATAAAAATAAATAAATAAAATAATAAAAAGACAAATCAGACTAATCCTACTAGTAGAATAATCAGAATGAAGAGATAAAACTCCTTAACTGAAGAAATAGACACATCACTTGGAATAACAATGAATAATGATTTAACATCTAATGTAACTAAAATAATCCCTGAAACATCTGAGAAACATTTGGAAAAATTGAAAAGAGATTGCAAAATTTGTTTGGTGTCCCTTAGCACAGTAGGTATTTTATCCAAAATAGGTCTTAGCATCTTGTCCACATAGACAAGGTTTCAGTAATCCAACCCTTTCCGACACTATGGGTCTCATCGGCGGGATGGTAGGATGCTTATGTACTTTAGGGAGACCATTTAAAACAGGAATAAGAGGACAATCAACCCTTAAATAATCATAGAGATCCTTATTTATGTAACTACTCATGAAGCAGTCATATAGCTCATCCTGTAAATTCCATACTAACACATCTACATTTCTAATAATATTTAAATATGTTGTAGTATCCATTAACAACTGTAACACAGAAGTATAATAAAAATCATTATCCATCAGAACAATGGCTCAGCCTTTATCTGCAGGTCGGATAACCAAATCATCCATCTCTTTCAGCTCTTTCAGTGTCTTGTATTCATCATAACTTAAATTAAAACTCCTAACCTTGGATCTAGAGGGGTTATCAAATAAATTAGCTATATCTGACTCACAGACCTTCATAAAAACCTCCAATATAGGATGTAATGTTGGCATAAACACACTAGGTTTCCCAAAAATCTCAGACATTTGTTTCTTGATGCTTCTAGTGAACGTTCTCAAGTCTAAAACATTGTCCACAAAGTCAGATGTCATAGAATGTATAAACAATAACCCCTTCTCTAAAAGGGAAAGTTGTGCTGTGGTCAATGTCACTGAAAAAATATTCCATATCAGAGATCCTTGGAAAGACCCCACATTCTCTTGATCATCTTCTGCACTGAAGCATTCTGACTGGTTTTACATCACTTCCTCACTCTGCTGCAAGATCTCCTGGAATCAGAGAGATCCCTGATCAGTAATGGGAAACTCAGAAAAACAGATACATTGTTATTCTCAACTGAGGGGGACAATTTCCTCCTGTCATCTCCTCCCAAAGACTAAAACTGCATTAAAGGGAAATTGTGACATGTATGAAGATTGTGGACTCCTAGGGGTATTCCAAAAGAATCAGAATGTGACTAATCTGTGAGAAACAGCATGGAGAATGTTGCATGAATTGGCTTGAAAAGGATTAGGCATGTTTAATTCAGGGGACACCATGGAACTGCCTGGTACAGTGTTGCATAATGAAGCTTAACAATCTTAAAAACAGAAGTCACCACACAAGTGAGTGGACCATGCTATGAGTGATCACATGACTTGCAAGCATCAGCATGTAGGTAGCATGCCTAATGTGATGCACATTTACATGAGTATCACGTTACCATGTATCCACAAAATGAGCACAGCTGGAAGCCCCCCAAAGGCTACACAGCAAAGTCTCAACTACATTTATTTTATGTTTGGGAAGGAAAGGGAGTGATAGCATAGTACAGTCAGAAATGGGGAATAGCAAACAAGGAAATCACAATAAACAAAATAAAGGGAAAAGTGGTATAGGAGGTGGGGGAAGAAGGGTAATTTCTTTTGGCCAAGTGCACATTTTTTTATTTTTTGAGGAGATGGGTAGTGGGGAAATGAGGCATAGAGAGCATATGAGCACAAAAGAGGGCATAGGGATAGCAGATGGGGCAACAAACATATAACACACACACACACACACACACACACACACACACACACACACACACGCACCTGTACAACACACACACACACACACACACACACACACACACACACACACACACACACACCTGTACAAGACACACACACGCACACACACACACACACACACACACACACACACACACACACACACACACACACACACACACACACACACACACACACACACACACACACACACACACACACACACACAGTGACAGATGAGGTGCTGACACCAAGAGGGGGCCACAAGGGATATGCTCAGAGAGACAGAGAGTGGATAACTGGTGGTGGGGAAGACTGGACTGTAAACATGAGAGGGGTAATGAAATACAAGGAGGAGGAACACTGTGTTGGGAAAAGGGTGGAGTGAGGACAGCCTATCAAGCCATTCCAGTGGGGGAACCATTCAGACATCAGTCACCTCCATGGCTGACATCATGGATGGGTTCCATCTCTGTTGGTCGAATGACAAGGGTTGGGTAGCTATGCAACTCCACCAGTCTCATGAAGAGCATCTAGCTGCTGTTTATCTCAGTCCTCCCCAGCTACCAAACCTCATGCTGGGTGATTTAAGAGGGCCACCAAGACTCCACTCTCTCCATTGAGGAGTTTATACCACCTATCAGAGAAGCAGAATCACAGGCCTCTAGTGAGCCATCTCATTCACCTTCAGCAAAGTGACCTCCATCACTCTACAAAGTGGAAGACACAGTGAATGCTTGCTACCCAGTGGTTTGTGTGGTGGTCACTACCTCATTACTGCCTGCTCCACAGCCGATCGTGAAGAAAAAAAAAAAGAAATTAAATAGAGATAAATAAACAATAGAACACCATAGTTAAAACAAAAACGAAAAAGAAAACAGAATAAGACAGATACAAAAGTCTGCGAGATATGGTATATTTTTTATTACGACAAGCCCAAGAAACAGCAGTCAGCACATCTAGGTCCAGCAAAGGCAAGGGAATTCCTATTATATGACAGAGGATAACAGAGGGGGATGTAACTGGCAGTGTAGCTTTCAGCTGTGTGTAGGAAGTATCACAGTATGTGGTTGAAAACCAGTGTTCATGGCACAGTAAACAATGATGAAGTAGTGAAAGTATTAAAAAAAAGAAAAAAAAGAGGTTATCTGATGAGATAAACAGGTTTAGTACAGTTTTCACATACTCCCATGACAAATGCAGGGATAACTGACAAAGTTTTGAACAGCAGCACAGATAACAAAGCTAAAAGCTAGTAATCCACATAAGCAATGAACAACAAAGCTGAGGAAGTAGAGTTGTACAGTTGTTATACACGTTATATACAGTCAGACATTGCACAATGTAGGACATTACCATAGTAAATATGTTATGTCAAAGGCTTAATATTCAAGGCTGATAACATAGTAGATACCACAAAACTATGTAGTAGTTATACATAAACTAAGAATAAAGTGGTTTTGAGGGCACATACATCATATCTGGGATGACTACCCTCCCCATGGAAAAAATGTAGTAATTTTCAGTGTACTCTTGTGGTATTAAATTTGAATGAAAGTGAAAGAACAAATTAGTCTAATCACGTATTTCAGCTTGTTGCTGTCATATAACTACCCAGCATGCTTCCTCGGCCTTAACCACGAAAGACAGGCAACCTCTCTGTCCTGCTCTGAAGTCAAGCTAGGATGCAAGTGAAAGAGCAACCAGCACATAACATATTTCAGACTCTTGCGGTCAGTAGTACATATAAAAAGTGCCCCTTTTCCCATACCTCCAGAAGAGATAGATATATATATATATATATATATATATATATATATATATATATATATATATACATACATACATACACACACACACACACACACACACACACACACACACACACACACACACACACACACACACACACACACACACACACACACACAACTGATTTCAGTTGTGAAAAAGTGAAAAAATAACACTTGCAGTAATTCTTTCAACTTGTTCCTACACAATACACTGGCTGTAAACAGGCTATAGTGACATTCTATGCACACCTATGAGGTGCAATTCTAAGGAAAGTTAAATAAATTATGCCCACACTGTACCCAGCCATCATGAATGTTCTGGTTACCTTCTGTATACACCTCTGAATTTGATTGTGAGGAAAATTAGAGAAATACGAACCACAGTATCCCAAGTCCTAACACAAACTATAGCAATCTCTGTGGCCACTTCTGTGTGGGGTCAATTTTAGTCTAGGTGATCTCAGAGGTGACGAACTTACTAAACCAGTTATACAGCCAGGAGTGATGGTTCCCAGAAGCTTTGTGGTTCTACATGTTCTGGGATGCATTTTATGACTTATTTTTCACTACCCAAGACTTTTATATATTTACCCACCAATATTATGTTTACACACACACACACACACACACACACACACACACACACACACACACACACACACACACACACACACACACACACACACACACACACACACACACACACACACACACTAGTGAAACCTATAACAAGATAGACCCACAGATGTGCGTGCACACAGACAAACACACACACACACACACACACACACACACACACACACACACACACACACACACACACACACACACACACGCATACACACACACACACACACACACACACACACACACACACACACACACACACACACACATACAGACTAGACAAATTTATAACAAGATAGACCCACAGATGTGCGTGCACACACACACACACACACACACACACACACACACACACACACACACACACACACACACACACACACGCGCCCAAGCATAAATCACAACATTATTGCAGACATCAAATCCAAGTAAAACTATAAACATTTTAGGAAAATACTTCAGAAATGTGTTAACTCTCAGAATGATTCAAATATCTTTTGAGTACTCACCATAAATGGATTTCCTGACAGAAATCATGATTTCCAGATTTCCTGACAGAGACCTTGATTTCCTGTCTGTCAGAAAAATTTCCTGACAAGTGGCAACCCTAGGCTACATGAGTGTGTGCACCCTCTATGGCCTACATGCTCAAACACGAGCATGATGGACTGCTGTGTGGAATGCAGACCATGGTCATTAACATGCTGCAAATGTTTAGTAGTGTAGCTCTAACTGTCCAAACCTTTTTTGATGGCAAGCTCATGAATGAGCTGGACTGGACCTTACAGCATGAATTAGAGCTTATATCACATTGCATTTGGAAGGTTAGCATAATGGTTAAGGTGTTTACCTTACAGACACAGGGTACAGGTTTTGATCTCACATGGGATAATTGTCTAGGCTTAAAATGGCCCACAAGGGCAGTTAGCTTAGTACTCATCTATGAACCTAATCTATGAACCAATTGCACTGCTAATGCAATTCAGAGACAAGCACAGTAAATCAACTCATTAGCATAATAGCTGTGCTATGAGCCCTATTATAACAGAATAAGAAATGTGGTTGCTATTTTGTGAGAGACCACTGTACAGCGAGGAACCTAGAACATACATAAAATTAGATATCTGACTATGTAGTCCCTAGCGAAAGTGTCATGGGACTGATTACAGGTAATGTACACCACCATTGCAGTGACTGTTCCAGGATGCACGATAGCCACACACAATTGTGACACAGTGGAGCATTGTATGTGATAATCCTGTAATAGTCATGCCAGGGGTTTAACAGAATGAGTGGAAGTGGGCTTGTACAAAAACGGCCCAGGGGACAGTCAGGACAGGTTTTCATAGGTTTGTTTTGGTGTTCAGGCTCATAGGGGATAAAGAACACTTACTCATTAAAATCAGTTGCAAATACATTTATCTCCCATCCAGGGGTCAAATTTGTTTTTAAAACACTCAACATTAGGTGATAACTTAATGTTCATTGATATGTGATTCCAAATTCTAGGAATCATTTGAGATATGTAATTCCATCTTAATTGTGTTTCACAATAAAGAGTATTAAAATTGATATTATCAGTGTCTTTATATGTTAACAGAAATATTGATACAAGCAGTTACAAGCTAATGATAAGATCACTATTTGTCCTACCAATAAGGGTGGTGCCATAGTAGTCTTAAATTGTATTATCTGGAAGCTATGCATTTGTTATTGTCTGATACATCTACTTACAAACAAATTACACTTGTAGATGTGAAAAGGATTATTTGTGAAGTACATAATGAATTATATGACAGATTGGCATGCGGGTATATTAATAAGGAATTGTATGAATTCCTTCTGGTACAAGTACCTGTAATTCCTTTAATTAAAGGCTTGCCCAAGATACATAAGTATTTGACAAATCACCCTTACAGACCTATAGTTTCTGGTAGTGGCTGGCTCACTGAGCCTATTTCCATATATTTAGAAAAGACCCTGCACCCATTATTATCAAAGGTTTTGACTATTCTAACACATACCAAAAGATTTTTAACTTCTCTTTATCAAGAACCAGAAGTTAATCCATTAAGAGAAGATGATATATGAGTTACACTTGATGTTTTGTTCTTTATTCACTTTCATACTGAATGTTTCAGGCATAGATTTCATGAAAAAAATTTTAGTGAGAATAGTGAATTTTCCATTAGTACTACCATAGCCTTAGCAAATGAACAATATTCAGGGTATGTTACTAGTAATAAACGATTTGTGGATGACATATTTTTATATGGCGTGGAAAAGAGTTTGAGTTATCAGGTTTTGTACAATATTTACAGAACTATATAATTTTTAAAATTTACCTTACATACATGCAGTTATCAGAAAGATTTTTTTGGATGTTAGGTTGCAGAAATTGGAGGGGAATTTGGTCACTAAGTCATTTAAGAAAGATTGTAAAAATAATAGTTTTTTAGAAAGAAGTATGCATCCTACATTTGTATTTAACAATGTAGTGAGAGGACAAGTTCTAAGTTTATCAAGATGAACTAGTAGTGATGTGGTTTATCTTTCTGAAGGTGAGGACCTGAAGAAACAATTTCTGAAGAGGGGGTATAATGAGACAGATTGTGAACGTACTTAGGGCATTTAAGTGAGAGAGTCAGAAAACAGGTAAGCCATATTTCTCCAAAAGGAATGATACACAGTTCAACAGATCTACTATTTCTAATGTAAATATATGCATGATTTTTCTACCTTTTACATCTGATAATAAAAGTATTCTCAATATTCTACAGAGAAATTGGCATATCCTGACAACAGATGATGATATTATGAGAACAGTAGTGGATAAACCAGCTATTATTTATAAAAATATCAAATCTTTGGAGAACCATATTTGTAATAGAACAAACTCCTCTAAGCTTGAGGTATTGTCTGAAAGAGTTGGGACCTTTAGGTGTAGGAACTGTAATTATTGTGAATACATTTCTAAAGAAAAATATTTTATACATCCTACCACATCCAAGGTGATTAGGTTTACCCATTATGCAGATTGTACCACAAAAAATGTGGTATATCTAGCTAGGTGCATGAGATGTCCAAAGTTTTATATTGGTAAGACCAATTGGTCACTTAAGGATAGAATCAGAGAGCATGTACATTATATGAATATGCTTGACACCAAAAGTGCCCTGGTCAGACATTTTTTACAGGCAGGGGTTGATCACCGAGTTAATTTTTCAGTTATTCAGGTTATAACTAGTGAAGGGAGGATCGAAGATATCAAAAATTTAACAGAGAAAGCAGAGCAAAGATGGATCATTCAGCTGCAAGCAGATAAGAATTTTGGGGTCAATGATGCAGTCTCTTTTAAACCATTTTACAGGACAGAAAGTTATTTCATTAATTTTAGATGGAAGGTTGTGTTTACGTTAACACAGGAGGTAGGTGACGATGATGAGTGTGTTCTCGCGAAAAGTACAGTATGCCCTCGATGCACTGGGTTGATTTGAGATCATATATTATTAGGACTATACTTTTATAGGTAAGTTATGTGTTAAGTTTTAATTTGTTATTGAGAGAATTTTTTATATTGCAGGTGAGAGTCAGACTGTATGTAAATCATTTTACTTTACTTTGCATCGGCCTATAAAATATATGGGATATTGTGTTCTAAACAAGGGAGTTTTATTAGTATTGATATATTTGTTTTAGTGCAGATTGATTAGAATTATTGTGTTCTATAAGCATCATTGTATTTATCAAATGTTTTATTTGATTTTATGATTTTTATATGACAATTAAAATCTGAGATGGTTAAGGTTTTAATACAATTTGTTTGTGAATGCTTTTGCTTATATATTTTAAGTTATGGCTCATTGAGGTGTTAATTTGTTGTTGTGATAACTTTAACTTGATTGATAAACGGAACATTCAGTTTTGCATTTAAATGGTGATTATGTTATTTGATTTTAAAGTCTGATGAAGCATGGTTGATCCAAGCGAAAGCGCTCACTTATTGTTATTTTTGCTCTAATAAAACGTTATTATTTGGTAGCCTTGTTTGCCGTGTTTGTCTCTATCAGGTTCTTTTGTTTCAGATTTTTTTTTGTATGAGGTGTAGTGACTTAGTCCCTAGCAGAGAATTGTAGCTGTTCATTGAACATTTTTATTTATATTTTGGTATTGTTTTCACTTAACTGCTTACCTGAGGTCGAGATGTCATTCTTTCTTTGTTAAACTGGTAGTAGAGTCAACATCCTGCCTTAAAGGAGTTTTTTAAATGGTCTTTTCTCAAATTACACTATCAGAATTAATATTTTAGGAAGACAAGACTAAGGTTGGCCTGCAAAGTGGGTGCCTGCCTTTGAATAACATAGAAAAGCACAAGACACAAACAATCTCATAGTTCCTGAACTGATGCAATAAACATGGATTTTAATATTCGACTCTCCTATTTCTGTTTTCAGTCTCATTTGTAGAGTAAATTTTGTGACTGCCAGATGAGAAACCTTTCTAAAGTGAGCTGTGGCAGGCATGCATACATTCTTCTGTTAAGATGCAGTAGTGCATTTGTAAGGTGGAATACAGAGACTGTGCCCACCCTCAACTACTTTTTGTACATACGACTGACATCTTTTATAGGCCTGTAAGTTCAGAGGATGCTACTAGGCACTAAGTCAGTTTAACCTTTTGATAATGAGCCACTGCAGTCCCAGTCTTTGGTATAGCTGGTCGGTTTCATACCCTAACATTAAATTCTCTTCACTGCTTTCACAGTGTAATAATGCTCTCCATTTCTCCAGCTGAAGTCCATAATATTCTGTAAAGTGTTTGCGTTATGTTTTTTCCCCCTCATTATGCTCTTTCTGATACATTGCAACAGCCCAACAGCAATTTGTCTGCAACGCAGAAATAAAAATGCCTGTAAATATCTGGCTGTATTTTGATTTGTCATTGTTAAGTGTGTCAATTTGCATCAAATTACAATTGACCTAATGCATGTTTGTAAGGCCCATAAATATTATATTTCATTCCCGCTTGAATCTGCAAAAAGCATGGGCTGACACTGTTAGCATATGTTTCAGTTTTACTCGTAGTTGCTTATTTTATCCATTTGCAATGTAATTTGATCTCCCACTGTGTAGCTGTCTGCCTTCATTCTTAAAGAAATTTGACTTGAAGTTTAAAAGCTAAATTCAAAAAAGATTAGGTTTTAGTTGCTGATAACTGCCAAATAAAGTAAAATAATTATATGATCCATTAGATAACAGATATATAGGTAGGAAAATTACTAAATTAATACATACATTCAGTGTTTTGCCATTTTTTAACATCTAAAATATAATTTCCCATTTTGTGAACATAGTAAGATAATGCTGAAGTATTGCTTGTACGGATTTCTTGCCTGAACAAAGAAAGGAGGGAAACACCCAGGTTTCTCTGGATAGCATTTTCAAAAAGATATGTGGCCAGAGCTGTATGTCATGTCGAATAATTCTAGTGGGTAATCCACTACAGCATTTAATACCATTGTCAGTAATGACCGATCACATCAAATATTAAAAAATAATAATCAGACAAAATAATACACTTTAGACAAAGGTTTCCCCTACTGTTGGACTGTGCTACTGGACTAAACCATCTGTGGTAGATTTTGCAACCTTTGCAGAAGTGAATAGGTTCAAAAGTAAGAAATTAGTATCTCAGAAATAATCTGAAATTCGCCCAGGACGTAGCAGCTAGTATAATTGAATCTGCATATGCAGCTTCCCTGCTCTGACGTCTCAGAGAAAAATGATTCATTTCCATTTCATGTGAGCATAAAAATGTGATGTGACTACAGTTAGAAAGTTCCATTTTATTTTATTTTTATTTATTTATTTCACATTTGTTGACCGGGAAAGTCCGACTGGATACATGTCCATTTTCAGCGGAGGCCCGGGGAGAAAAGCTCCACAGTGAATGAATATAATGCTTTGAGATAATACATAGGACTCAGTAACAAAACAATACATAGAACTAAAGAACAAACAAAACAAATTAGTTTCCTATACTAGAAAATGGTACAAAGGAGATGTAGTAAAAAAAAATAAGTTGATCATAAACAATATCAGGGATACAAACATATTAATACTGCTTCTAGCATACTGATTCTCCATCTAGTCTAACCATTTCAGTTTAGAGGAGAGAGAAAGAAGTAAGAGCGAGGGGGATGCATCTAGGGAAGTATCTATACTTGTGAGAGAGGATTAGTCAGGACTTGAGCATTGACAGAGCCAATATAACTTTAGATGTTGATTTAACCTTTTTTTGAAAACGCATAGGGAGGAAGTGCAGGAAAGGCTGGGAGGAAGGGAGTTCCATATTTTGCCAATGGCATTGCTAAAAAGTGAGTCACCACCTACATTGTTTGCTTTGACTGTTTGAACTAGTAGCTTATTGGAGGAACACAGACTACTGAGATTATTATAGGGCCTTATTAAGTTATTCAGCACTGGAGTTTTGTCAGGTTGGTTCAGGATTTTAAATGCTTCCATAAGTTGGGTCTGCTGTAGCAGGTTAGTGAGTTCTAACCAACCTAAGTTTCTTAGGTTAACACAGTGGTGTGTTCTATAGGGCATTCCTGTTGCAAATCTAGCAATCTGATTATAACAGCGTGTTAGTTTGTTTATTTCCACTGTTTTAAGATTAGTGAGTATAGGGGAGGCATACAGGAGGGTAGAGAGAAGATGTGCGCGGGCCATGGTCACTTTCGCTATTGGGGTTAGAAAAGATTTGATCCGGTATAGAGACCCAAGTTTTTTATTAACGGTTTTGATGGTCTGATTAATATGGATATCAAATCTAAGTCTGTTATCTATGGAAACTCCTAATAGTTTGGTGTAGGAGTCTGGAGAGATGACAGTCCCATTTTTGGATTGTATAGAAAAGGATAGAGGTGTGGTCTTTTGAGTGGGTTGAAAGAGTAGTAATTTGGTTTTGTTTGGGTTAAGGATCAATTTACGTCCTAATAGCCAGTTCTCTACTGCCCTAAAACATGTTTGGGTTTTGGATAATAGGTTGTCAGGAGTAGTGTCAGCACAGACTAATGTCGAGTCATCTGCATATTGAATGCAGGTTGCTTCAGGGATGGCTTTATACAGGTCATTTATAAAAATAGTAAACAGAAGAGGCCCCAGTATAGATCCTTGGGGTACTCCTATAGTATTGGGTAGGAGGTTGGAAAGTTTAGTATGCCAAAGTACGGCTTGTTTCCTATCAGAGAGATAGCCATGAAACCAATCTAGAACTTGTTTGTCTAGTTGGAGATTTTCTAGTGTATGATGTAGTAGCTGGTGGTTCACCATATCGAAGGCCTTTGATAGGTCAAGAAATAATGCTGAGGATATTTTTTTGTCATTTCGATTGTGATTGATAGTGTCAGTGAAAGAGAGAAGAGCAGTGGTTGTACTATGGTGGGGTCTAAAACCATGTTGTGTGTCTGTTAGTAATTTGTTCATGGTAAGATAGTGAAGGAGTTGTTTGTGTATACAC
The DNA here is from genome assembly GCF_019279795.1 of Protopterus annectens. Lineage (NCBI taxonomy): Eukaryota > Metazoa > Chordata > Ceratodontiformes > Protopteridae > Protopterus > Protopterus annectens. The sequence continues at coordinate 835,921,093 of NC_056737.1, forward strand.
TTCTCCATGATTTTGGCCAATGGTGACAGTATTGCTATGGGCCTATAATTTGATAGCTCAGTAGATAGGCCTCCTTTGTGGAGAGGGATAACATGGGATACTTTCCATATTGATGGGATTGTGGATTCTGCTATGGTTCTATTGATTAGTATTGAGATGGGGTACGCTATGACATCTGCTGCTATTTGTAAGTATTCAGCTGGGAGAAGGTCTGCAGAGAGAGTAGTTGGTTTTAGTTTCTTCAGTAAGGAACATATATATGCAGTAGGGACAGGTTGGAATTTAAAGGTCGATTCCGACTTTTTTAAGTTTTCTGTTTTAATGGAGTTGGTGGATGGTAGTTGGTTAGCTAAGGATTGTATAGTATCAGTAAAGAAATTGTTAAAGGAATTTGCTACGTCTTCAGGTGTTTTGTCACTTAGTGTCTTTGGGGTAGGGGTAGAGCATTTCCTGGGTGGAGAAGATTATTTAATCCAGTCCAGAATTTTTGAGGGTTGTTTTGGTGTTTATTTTGGAGTTGGCAATAGTAATTTTTCTTATTAGATAATGTTGCTTTTTTGGTCTCATTTCTTAGTTGTTGAAATTTTATGCGGTCTGGGGTTGATTTGGTTGTACGCCAGGTGTTCCAGGTTTTGTTTCTACTTTTGATTAGTGATATGGTGTTTTTTGTTAACCAGGGTGCAATATTTGTTTTTATTCTAATTGATCTTATTGGGGCATGGGACTCAAGTATAGCTAGGAATGTCCTATTAAAAAGATATACTGCCTCCTCTAGTGGGAGGTGCTTAAGGGATGCCCAGTTAAAGGATTTAAGTTCCATCAGGAATTTAGTGAGGTCTAAATGCTTCTTATTTCTGACTGGCCTATACATAGGCTGGGTGGAGTTTATTACCTTCTTTTTCATAATATAGGTGATGAGATGGTCGCTTAGATTGTTTGGAAGGGTTCCGGCCATATATGTTTGGGGATGACTGTTGATGAGGATCCAGTCTAGGATACTCTCTTTTTGATTAATATTACCATAATCCATATCGGTGGAGACGGAGAAAACAAGAAGTAAAAATGCTTTGGTACCATTAGTTGCTACCCCTTTAGGTGTATGTGATTACTTTTCCTGATACTGTTGATGTGCCAATGTGATGCCCACTTGTTGATATCCTAGTCTTCTAATGTATTTTATGAACATTGTCCAAGAATTGATCCTCAGCCCACAGTTCCAGTGCTGCACTCCTGTGGTCAGATAATTATTTGTCAAAATCAGATGTGATGCATTCAGCAGTTACAGTGTACAACTCCTTCCTTTTCAGCCACAGTACTAGTTCATGATTTCCAGGCACAGGAAAACTATTCACTGTTCCTGACTGGATGCTGATCATCAGTATTTGTCTGCAGTTAATCCTTGGCTGGAAACTTAGTGTGGTACATCACATATTCTACTGTCACAGAGCACTGCATGCACCCATCCTTTTGCATAGGTGGGTTGAAGTTATTGAAATATAATTTCAGGTCCAAATGTATGTAACAGCCAATGAATTGCTATTTATTTATTTATTAGTCTTTTGTTAACCGGGTTGGTCTACTGGGCTGGTGGCTCATTTTCAGTGGAGACTCGAGAAGAAAAGCTCCACATAAAGAACAAATTACAGAGTTTTATATTTGCAATACATACATTCATGACATATAAAAATTAAAGTACAAAGTATCAATAAAGTCATGCAATAATGAAAATTAACAATTCATATAAAATCAGCAGGGATAATAGCAACAATTTACAAGAAAAAGTAGATTTAAAAAAGCCCTTAAAATTTCATTAAATGATTAGAAGAGTTTTTCTTCTAATGTTCCGAATCATTAACAAAAACAGCAGCAATATTAAATTTTAATATTTCTATATATTTTTTAATATGAGCTATTGTAAAATATCAATGCTACCCATGGTGTGTGCTATGCTGCTATGATACTGCACTTAAAGGAGCTCATGCACTTAATCTGTAACTGTAATTCCCAACCATTTTAGGAGTTATGTTATTTCACCACTGACACTTACACCACTCTTAAGTATTCAACTGTGGTACCACCTTTAACATTCTTGTAAGAAAAGCGCAGTCCGGGTCTGAACTGTCTGCAAACAGCTACAGTTAACTTTGAGTATGTGTCTACCTGTTTGAGCCAATATTCATTTTCCCCTGGAGAGCACACTGCTTTGGTTGTAAGCAGCCCCCCCCACCACACACACACACACACACACACACACACACACACACACACACACACACACACACACACACACACACACACACACACACACACACACACACACACACACACACACACATCTTCCACTTTCTCTTATTCCCTTCTGTTAGCAAATAGTATCCATAACTGATCAATACTGTGTGTTTGTAAATTTAAACTATGACCACAGTAGCCTACTGATACAAGGTTATCCTGTTTTTCCACCCGAGAAATTAAGAAATGACTTACAGTTTCAGAGCAGTCCTTGGTCAATTGTGATTGTTTCTTAACACATACTTGTCTTTGCTTTGTGATTGTTTTCCAGCCCCTCATACGAGCAACTAACAGGGTCTCTACCCACTTTGCTCCCCACCCTGCTCCCTATTACCTCCCGTCCCCGGTGGTCCCACCTTTATTGCACTCAAACCCCTCCCATATTTCTAATAGCCAACCACAGCACTAACCCAACACTACCTCCTCCATCTTCCCACTACTATCACACCTCCTCAACTAACATGTACAAGCATACCTTTCCTATGCTCACTGCATGCACTCTCCTTGCATATCTTACATCCTACCAAAGCTCCATCATTCCCCCACTCAACCACTACCACTGTTCTACTACTCACACCACCACTCATGTCTCACCCACACTCAGCTCCCCTCCCACCAGCTCAAGAACCATCCCTATGCACCCCCACATATTCTACCAACTATATTACTCAAACATAAAGCATCCCTTCAACTTAACATAGTAACCCTCCTACCATAACTATTAACCACAGAGCACAATCATAAAGTTTCCCTTATAAACAAACACATTCAAAAACTGAGAAAACTAATAATCTCATGCTTATCAAAACTAGCCCTAAGTGGAGACATCCACCCCATCCCTGGCCCTACCATCTCCAACCCCAATCTTCATAATCAGACTAGAAACCACAACTTCTCCCATATTACAACCAATAGAAAGCCAAGTGACTTCCTTCTACTATGCCTAAATATTAGAAGTATATCCAACAAAGTCCATGAACTCCATGCCACCATAGACTTGTACTCCCCAGATATAGTAATCCTGACAGAAACCTGGCCAAAACCTCACATTACCAGTGAGCAAATACCCCCTACAGGTTACGGCATACTAAGAGTAGACCAGCTAAACAAAAAAGGAGGTGGTGTAGCTATAATATTTAAACAGCATCTAAACATCCAGATCTTAAAATCATCAGCACCACAAATAGGCAATGAAGAAATAATATATACCAACCTCAAAATTAACCAAAACAAAACCATCAACATAATTGGATGCTACTTCCCACCTGGCCAAAACATCCCTCCCCTAGAAAACCTCCTCAGCTCGTCTACCCACCATCTCCCCCAAGAAACTATCATCTTAGGTGATTTCAATATTGACTGGCAATCCTGTTCAGGCAACAATCCAACCCATCATGTACACCTTCATGGCTTCACTCAACTAGTCCAGTCACCAACCAGGATAAATAAAAACTCCACCAAGCACACTACCCTGGACTGGATACTGGTCAGTAAAAGCCCCCAGTCATATATAACAGGCTGCTTATCAGATAGCCTCAGTGATCACTCCCCAACATTCCTACTCAAAAAATACCTATACCAAGCTAAACCTGTCATCTTCTGTCAAATACGTAAAAAACTAAACTTTAACCCACTCACATTAATCTCATCCCTCAAAGAATGTAACTGGCATCCTCTAAAGTACCTCAGTCTAGATGATGCAGTTGAATTTTTTAATACTACCTTCCTGAACATCCTTAATTACCATGCCCCCATAAGATTCTCCAGAACCAAAGCACAACCCTCCCCATGGCTACAGAAAACCACTACGTCAGAAATGAAAAACAGGGATAAAGCCTGGGAGCACTGGCGCAAAACCAAAACCCCCTCAGCTAGACAGAAATTCCTAGAACTACGCAATAGAGTCAAAAAGCTAATAAAACAGGACAAATCCCAATACTACCAGTCTCCCCTAGACTCCTCACAACACAGCCCCAAACAATTCTGGTCCTCCATAAACGCCATCCTCCACCCAGGTAAAGTCAGTACCCCTCCTCTTAACATCCCTCACTCCTCAGAAAATATTGCTACCTCATTCAACACACACTTCACCCAAACCATACTATCACTAGCTAAACAACACAACCCCCCTCCCCTCCAACCCACACCTTCAACTAGTAATCTCCCCACTGCCTTCTCTTTTTCTCCTGTACCTACCTCCAACATAAAAAAAATCTTAACTAAACTTAAACCCACCAAATTAGCAGCAGACAGCCTCCCAAGTGAATACCTACAAATCGCAGCTGATGCTCTGGCCTACCCAGTATCCATCTTGATTAATTGATCTCTGTCAGAAAGTTACGTTCCCACACTGTGGAAAGAATCACATATAATTCCTCCCAACAAAGGCGGACCCTCCACAGAACTAACCAATTACTGACCCATAGCTATTCTCTCTCCACTCTCCAAAATACTAGAGAGATGCATACACTCTCAGGTCTCAGACTACCTCCTTACTAACAACCTCCTTTCCAGTACTCAGCATGGTTTCCGACCAAACCATAGCACCACCACTGCCTTACTCTCCTTTACTAACACTATCCTTCAGCATAAAAACAATGGCTATCTCTCCTCTGCTACTTTCCTAGACCTATCTAAAGTATTTGACATGGTCCCACTCAAACAACTTATCTCTGTCCTCAGTAAACTATCCTTCTCACAATTGGTCACCAACTGGTTTCAGAGTTACCTGTCTGTCCTCCAACAATCCGTTGTATGGCAGAATGACATATCTCCCCAACTACCTGTCTCCACAGGGGTTCCCCAAGGATCCATCCTTGGACCCCTACTCTTCTCTGTTTACACCAATAATCTAGCCTCTGCCACCAAACATGGCACGCTCATACAATACGCAGATGACTCGACCATCATCTGCTCAGCCCAGTCCCTACCAAAACTGCAAAAAGTCACACAGGAAGCCTTTTCCTCTGTTGAAACATGGTTATCCGATGCCCGATTAATACTCAACCCAAACAAAACTAAACTACTCATCTTCCAACCCACCAAACATACTCAAAACAACGCTCACTTTAACATCACGGCAAAAGACAACACCACTATATACCCAACTGAACACACCAAATTGCTAGGAGTGGAAATAGACAATAAACTAAAATTTGACATTCACATATCCATGACTATAAAAAAGTCCACAAAAAACTAGGAGCGTTATACAGAAATAAGCAATTTCTCACCAAGGCAGCAAAGATTTCAATAGCAAATTCCCACCTTATCTCCACCCTACTTTATGCCTCTCCAATATATACCAACCTAAGGCAATGTGATCTAAACAAGCTAGAGACCTGCTACAACAAAATCGCCAAATTCGCCACAGGGGCATCCTACCATAGTCACCACTGTCTCTCACTTGTTGAACTGGGCTGGCTTGAACTCCCTCACCTCCTTCAGTGGTATCAACTCTCCCTCGCCCACAAACTAGTAAACCATCCACTAAATGTACCATCCCTCCAGAATCTACTCCAACCCTATCGCACCACCAGACCACTAAGATCCAGCAGCAAAAATCACTTGCAGATCACTAAAGCCAATAACTCTGCTGGTGAAGCATTGTTCTCTTGCGCCATAGCCAAATTATGGAACTCACTCCCACCCACAATTACCTCCATACCATCATGCACCCACTTCAAAACTTTACTAAAAGCGCAACTAAAAACATGCTGGCTATGCCCTTGCAACTCCCACTCTAATATCATCCACCCCATCCAACCACTACCTTTCTTTCCACTCCACTAACTACTTTGATTATAGCAAGCTCAGATGCTCATAAGCCAGTACTTATTATACAGCACGAACGTCTTCTTGTAACATTTGTTAATGTCTGGTATGTACTTCACAGATAAAGATTCTAGTTGTCTACTGATGTACTATGTTCTTCATCTGTAAATATGTTGTAAGTAATTGCTATGTAAATTGTTAATCACTATGTAAGCCAATGTAAATACTGTCTGTTTATTTTAACTGTGGAGCCCGGGCCTCCGCTGAAAATGGACCTACGTCCAGTCGGACACTCCTGGTCAACAAATTTAAATAAATAAATAAATAAAATTTCACTACAGTGTGTGGCTGCTTAACCTCATATGCATCATTAAAAACAATAACAATTGAAAAAATTAAGAACATTTCTAGGACTACATCCTTCATTCTGCTACAGGTAGAGGATCTAGTGGGACAAGTACCTCAAGGGCTGTCACAAAATCCAAAACATATATATATAATTATATATATATAGGTAGGAAAATGACTAAATTAATACTTTTCATTGTTTTAATCTCTTCACATTTCTAAAATACAATTTCTCATTTTGTAAACATAGGAAAATAATGTTGACATACTGCTTATACAGATCTGTTACAGAACAAAGAAAGTAGGGAAAACAACTTGTATCATATTCTTTCCTGTACTTTGGGCTGTACATTACAAATGACTAATTTACACAGAGTAGGCTCTCTGATCAGCATATTCAAAAATATGTGACCAGGGATATAGCTAGGGATTTCATATATATTTTATAGTTATATTTCATTACATCACTGACTCACTCAATTGACATATACAACATCAACCACAAATGGCCAAAACTCAATAAGAAAATACAAAAATTTATGCAGAGGGGTACACCCCCTTGTTTTCTCCATGTGAATCAAAGAGTAGAAAGGTCACACAGGCAAACCATTCTGTGAAAAAACTGCAAGAAAGACCCAACCAAGCTAGAGACTTCACTGTGTAATACCTTAGACTTCCTGTAGTAGAGGCCCATGGGATATATGCAAATGATCCCCCCACCCACAAGTACATGCCAGTGTTTCAGCTACATGGCTTCTGAACACCCATGATATCTTGCTTTTTACTTCTCAAGTTTTTATGGGTGCATTCAAGCCAATAAAGCCAAACTGCAGTAGCAGTAGACATATATGTTTCAGCATTTTTTACGACTGTTGGGATATTTTGCAGGCAGCCCTATGATTATGAACATTAAACTTTCTGTTTCTGAAGTATCGCCAAACAATCCATTTATTATGCATTGTTAAGTTCACAAAAAGGCCATGGGCCTCTTCTACAGTATGTTTAAGGTATTGCACAGTGATGGCTCTAGCTTGTATGGGTCTTTTTTGCAGTATTTTTACTCTCCCTGTGACGTCCCCACTCTGGGCCAGTAATCAAGGAGCCTGAATCCTCACCATTGACATTGGAGAGGAATGTTCACTTGGAATACAAATGGATGCACTCAGTATTTCCAGATGCAGACCTCTCTGCATCAAGCACAATTTCCCTTAGGAGCACACAGAGAACACAGTCAGCCTGGGATATGTATTTCTTTATATCTGTCACTTTCCAGGGCCCCAGTAAGGCTCCTTACTAGCACAGCTATAGGGTTAAGTCTTCAACTAAGTATCCAAGCCATGTCCAGCACCCTCTGTATGAACCCAGAGCTTCCTGTCCCTGCTCTAAGTAGCTGAAACATACACACACACACACACACACACACACACACACACACACACACACACACACACACACACACACACACTCACGCACACACCTGGGAAAGGCCAGCACAGATTTATCCTCTTTGCCCCCTTCTGCCCATACTATAAGGTAGTTATCACTGCCACCAGATACTACAAAGCCAGCTATCTAAGGCTCTTGCAAGGGTACCCAATTATACTGAGTGAAATTAATATTAATACAAATGGTAATGTTGACCAAACAGCCAGGCTTCAGGAGTGGCCACAGTGTCACCAATAGATATAAGTACTCTCAAAGGTTAAAATATTATCTAAAGGACCAGTCACAATGAAACGTTTAAATATATTTAATAATAAATAATAAAAACATGAAAATATGAAATATCTATTTACAGAAAACACCACAGTTTCAGACACAGTAAATATTAAAAATAACACAGATGGAAAGATTCACGCAGATACAGAAAAACAATACTTAACTATTCTTACTATATTTTCCTGACTGAGCTAGAGAATTACTGTTCCTACTTACTTAATAGAGCAAGGCAAGATGAAGTAGGTGAGAGATCCTTATGTGTTAGGTTCCAAGAAACAGACTACCTTGATACTTCTATCTCACCTAATATTAAAACATTATGTCTATACAGAATGACATAACATACATCTGGTCATGTCATTCTATCTCACCTAATATTAAAACATTATGTCTGTACAAAAAGACATTACCATACATCTAGTCACCTGACTTCTAGTTCCCAGGCAAACCCCATTGCTAGAAACTGCCAGGATTTAGCACCTAACACATGGTCAACATACCACTCAGTAACACTCAAGAGCATTGATCAGATCTGATGCAGCTTTTGGAAGTCATAAAACATTTACAAACTTCTACTCTTCCAACAGAGACTAACAAACCATGCTTCTTACAGACATTGCGTCTCTGGCTTCATTCAAAACTGTGAGATAACATATTTATGGCCTATGCCCAGTAATGTAATTTCCTACGCCCAGTAATGTAATTTCTTACTATTTTCCAAAGTTAGCAGGAGCTGAGCTTAACCTCTTCTCTTCCAGTATCTTCCAGTATCCTCTGTTAATACACACAGGGTATGGTGGTGCATGGGGGCTTGTAGCCATACAAAAGCACCATTTTTTCACTGTTTTTTGATAGGCAGCTGGTCGACCAAATGTGCTCAATCAGTTACATTTTCAATCTTTTAGAACACAAATATATATATATATATATATATATATATATATATATATATATATATGCCTATATATATATATATATATATATATATATATATATATATATATATGCAACTGGTTGAGACCTTAAGATAGTAGTTTTAAAACTTGGAAATTGTAATAAAACAAATAAAAAACAACAAAATATATTTTTTTACATTTTTGTAGGGGGGTAAGCGCCCCCTTGCACCCCCACACCCCCTGCTAAATAAATATATGAACTCCGAGGTCATGCTACAGTGAGGAAAATGGTAAATTTCCCATTCCGCACTGTACGGCGATCTCCCATCAAAACATTTGAAGTTTCAAAACTTCGATCTTATGGTCTTGACTATTTGCAGTTTGAGGTTTTGAAACTTCAAACTTGTGAAGGGAATCCATAAATATATATATATATATATATATATATATATATATATATATATATACACTCACACACACATATATATATATATATATATATATATATATATATATATATATATGTGTATATATATATATATATATATATATATATATATATATATATATATATATATATATATATATATATATATATAAATATAAATATATATATATGGGTCTATATTAGAACATCGAAATTTCACAATTTCGAATGTTCTAACATCGACCCCTTTTCAGCGAATGCTGACAACATCGAACATGCAGAACAGCGAATTTTTTCCTAGGGAAAAAATTCACTGTTCCAAAACACATACACACAACACAAGCACACCAAACAAACAGCATTCCACACACATACACCTACAGTCTTACAGCTAACCCTACACTAAACTGTACAAACACCACAAACTATCCACTTACCTTAACCCAAACCCCAACCCTAAGGTCCATCACTATCGCAGACTCACCTCACCCCCGCCCTAACCCTAACTCACCTTACCCGCCATAACCTTCATGTCCACACAATCACACACATACCTAACCCGCTCCCTAACCCTAACTCACCTAACCTGTCCTAACCCTCATGTCCAAACAATCGCACGCATACCTAACCTGCGCCCTAACCCTAACTCACCTAACCCTCGCCCAATCACACACTTACCTGAACCCGACCCGTAACTTTCCACCACTGCACTGAAAATAGCAAAACAACAGAAATGGACAACCAACTTCTTTCCCTAGGAAAAAATTCGGTTTTCTGTCATTTCGCTGTTTTCAGTGTTCGCTGAATAGGGGTCGATATCAGAACATTCGAAATTGTGAGATTTTGATGTTCTAATATAGACCCATGTATATATATATATATATATATATATATATATATATATATATATATATATATATGTAAATAGAGAGATATGTTGATACATTTCTATGACACCCTACCTCTTCACTAAACAATTGTCATTTGGTCTATGGCATGCCTTCTAAATGTGAACTGTAAATATGCATGTTCTGTTATTGTAATGTTATGAGCTTAGCCATATATAATAATAAAAAATTGTACATGACAACAATCATAAAGTGTAAAAAAAACAGCAAACTAAATAAGCCAATGTTGGAAAAAGCAAGCCAGGATCCACGAACCAGTATTTTATTGAGCGCTTTCATTTTTTGGAATAAAAAACTTCATCAGAATATAACAAACACAAATGAACAGTGACTGACCCAACTTATATAGCAATCTTGCTTACAAAGGTGTTAATTAACAATCAGCTTAAAGGTATAGTCTCTAAACACACAGACAATAAATACATACCTTAAAAATACATATGAAATACATAAGAAATCTATAAAATCTATAAAAACCATATGTGTAAACTCACAGAAGTAAACATTTCATTATTAAAATATAAATATATACATATATAAATATTATCAACTGCATATATTTTTTTTACATATATCCTTCTGCCCTTAATCTAAGTATAGGGCTAATACAGATGTTATTATTAAGGCCTGGATATTCGGTAGCATTGGTCCTCATCTGCCACCTTAATTCATAAAATTCCAAAAAATCATTAACTGGACCCCCCTGTCCCCCATTGATACCTGCTCTAAAACTGTGAACTTAAAGTTATGGCCCTCATTATTGTTAACGTGGACTGCCAAGGCATTTTTATTCTGCTTTCTAATGTCATAGCAGTGCTGATATACCCTGCTTCTAAGGGCATTAATGGTCTTGCCAATATAGAAACATGGACATGACTGGCAAAGAGCAAGATAAACTACGGATTTGATACTACAACAAAATTTCTTCTTATAAAAATATTTCCCATAATTAGGAATATCAGTCTCTGTACCCTCCATAATATGTTTACATTGAAGACAAAATCCACATTTCAACATGCCCCCTACCTTTGTATCAATAATAATATTTCTTTCTAACATATTCTTGAAGGAAATATCCTTCTGATAGACAATTTTTGGGGCCTTTCCCACTATTTCAAGATAGTCTTGACTAGTATGAAATAAATTCCAATTATGTTGAATAATCTGGGTAATGTCAGTGAATTGTCTATTAAACTTAAAGATAGCTGACCTTTTAAAATCAATTCCTACATTAGATATAGCCTCATTTTGAGAAATACCTTTACCAAGTAAAGGAAAATAATACCCCCTGTTCCTTTTGTGTATTACATCTTGTAGAATAGGTTTCAAAAATGGTTCAGGATAACCTTTTTGCAAAAGCATGTTCTTCAATACTTCAATTTGCTGTAAAAAATCCTCCCATTCAGATGTCATACAGGCCAAATGAACAGCTTGGCCCTTTACCAAGGATTTCTTCTGGTATAGTGGGTGGAAACTATTAAAGTGCAGGAGGGTATTAGAATAAGTAGGTTTTCTAAAAATTGATGTAGTAAAATCTTTTTTGTGCTCATTTTTCTTAATAGTAATATCCAAGTAATCTATTGCATCTATCCCTATTGTGTAAGTGAAATCTAAAAAATCTGTACTTTGCTTTATATAGGACAAAAAGTTATTAAGCTCTTCCATACTTCTATGCCAAAGAATAATGATATCGCCCAAATACCTGCCATAATACTTCCAATATTGGGCATACTGGCTATTAAAAATTAATTCTAGTTCCCAAAAGGACAGGACAATATTTGCAAATATAGGGGCACATATAGCCCCCCATTGCTACACCCTTACATTGCTTAAAAAGCTGAGCTTCAAAAACTATAACATTGGTATCTAGAACCAATTCCATCAAGGTTCTAATGGTCCTAATAAGCTCGTGTCTAATATTGGTATACCTACATAAAAATAGATAAAACCACTCCACACCCAATTCATGTGGGATTACAGAAAACAAATCCCTAACATCAATTGTCACAAAAATGAGGCCATCGACATACATATCCTTATTAATTTTCTTTAAGAGTTCCCATGAATCCTTTAAAACCCAACCACAATTATTTAACACTGATTTTAGTTGGTTATCTATGTATTTGGCAGTAAAATATGTTTTTGATGCCTTTGCACCAACAATGGGCCTAAGGGGTGGGTTACCTATATCCTTATGTAACTTTGGTATGCCAAAGATGGTAGGAATTTTTGGAGACTTAACAGCCATAAAATTATAGTCATCTAGGCTAATTTCCCTGTTTAACAATAATTCATCTAGAATTACATCAACATTCCTATATAGTATATTTTTCTCATTCAAACTAATCTCACAATATACATCAGTATATAATATACCAAACATTTTTCTATATAAGAATTAGTGTTCATGATGGCCAACCCACCCCCTTTATCAGGTTTCATAACTCTGATTACCCTATTGTTGCATACATCACTAACTGGTTTCCTGTCATATATATTTAAATTATTGTCCAAATCTGAATACTTTTTCTTATTTTTAAGGAGTTTATGTATTTCGTGTTCACACATTCTCTCAAATGGTTGTACTACAGGATTCAAGGGGGGTTGAATAAGCTAGTTCGTTTACACAGTTCATGAGCTATAGAATTAAAAGACATTCCTTTAAATAAAAACTGTAAGTTTAACTTCCTTGTATAAAGTTTTAAATGAATTAATACCTCATCTAATACTGCATCTCTACATGGGACAAAGGACAGCCCTTTATCAAATACATCAGCCAATTTTTGGTCAAAAATAGAATCAGTATAATTGTAGATACTAAAGTCTCCACAGGAATTTCTTAAGATGTTACATGTGTCAAGAAAACCCTCACTCACCACTTCATTGCATACAAAATGTGCATCAGGGATCAAATTTGAGGTCATAAGGTTAAAGTCAGATGTTATAGAAATATCCAAATCATTAGATACATTTAATACATTTCCCCCCTCCCCCTCACCCTGTAATTCCAGTTGTAATAACCTATACCCCCTCTCTGGTTCCTCAGTCGCTCGGACCTCCTCAGATTGGGATACACTAAAGGGTCAGGATGAAATTCAACAATATTGTCATCCCTATTAACATCAGGGACATACGAGTTCTCATTGACAGAATTGTTGGTGTAAAATGTCTGTCTATTTTGTCCCGGGGGAGGTGGAGGGTAAGCTTTCCGTTGAGCATAATCATTCTCGTCTCTCTTTAATTTATTATCCTTCTTACGTTTAAGATCACTAATGTTATTATCTACCCTTTTAAAAATATCAAAGTAATCATTTTAAGTTCAAATAACAAATCTGAATGAATACTGTCATCAAATGTCTTTACCTTAGCTGATAAGCCAAGTAACTTTCTTTCGTTGTCTCTAATTAGACATTCTAAGAGTTCACAGCCATGTTTATTAAATAAATCAAGAAGTTCAACATGTAATAAAGAATCTTTGACTAACCATGTTGGATACTTCCACGTGCAAAGACCTTTTGGGATCTCCTCTCTTCGTTTACACTCCTTCAAATAGTTGTTTTCTAACTGTAGTTTCCGATAGTCCAAAATACTTTTTTCAAAGTGTTTGAGTTGGTCATTCAACGAGCCATTCCCTTCAGGGTTTCGTTGTTCTGAAATAGGATGCCATTCTCATTCAGTCTCAAGCCACTGATTTAATGTATATCTTCCGTTCTGTTGTCAGAATTAGAAGTCATATGTAAATTAACCTCACCCGACTGGTTAGGTTGCGATCTGTATTCCTGCTGCTGTTGTACTGATGTGATGCCACTAAAAACATACTCTGCTTCTTCTCCATGGTCACCCAACCTGCCAGGACGTAAAGGCACCTCTTTAGAGGTTGTTGGATCAATCTACCCATCAAGATCGCTAAATTCTCCACCGTTGCGTTCAAAGTCTGTATTGACTGTGCTAACGTTGCAATGGTAGGTGGTTCACTGAGCACTGCTCCTTCCATAGCAAACAACTCAGAACATGTAAAAAAACAGCAAATTAAATAAACCAATGTTGGAAAAAGCAAGCCAGGATCCACGAACCAGTATTTTATTGAGCTCTTTCATTTTTTGGAATAAAAAACTTCATCAGAATATAACAAATACAAATGAACAGTGACTTGACCCAACTTATATAGCGATCTTGCTTACAAAGGTGTTACTTAACAATCAGCTTAAAGGTATAGTCTCTAAACACACAGACAATAAATACATACCTTAAAAATACATATGAAATACATAAGAAATCTATAAAATCTATAAAAAACATATGTTTAAACTCACAGAAGGAAACATTTCATTATTAAAATATAAATATATACATATATAAATATTATCAACTGCATATATTTTTTTACATATATCCTTCTGCCCTTAATCTAAGTATAGGGCTAATAGAGATGTTGCTATTAAGGCCTGGATATTCGGTAGCATTGGTACTCATCTGCCACCTTAATTCATAAAGTTCTAAAAAATCATTAACTGGACCCCCCCCATTGATACCTGCTCTAAAACTGTGAACTTAAAGTTATGGCCCTCATTATTATTAATGTGGACTGCCAAGGCATTTTTAATGTCCTGCTTCCTAATGTCATAGCAGTGCTGATATACCCAGTCATGTCCATGTTGCTATATTGGCAAGACCATTAATGCCCTTAGAAGCAGGGTATATCAGCACTGCTATGACATTCCATTTGGGACAACAGTGGCAACCCCTATCACCACAGACAGGCAACTCCACCCTGACCTGATGCATTATGTTGCTTTACCAGTATTTTATTAATTGAATGACAAATGGTTAGACATGTAATACTTTTAATTTTAAGGCCTCAGCAAAGTCAACATAAGCAGTACACAATGTCAGACCTTCATCAAGTGCCACTGTTTCCACTTCAAAGAATGTTGTAAGTTTCCAAAGGAAACTCTCCCCTTAACAAACCCACAGTGTTCAGGCCCCCTGTGTCATTCAGGATAAGCCCCATTATGACTAGTTCCATCATTTTGCATAGTGGAGTGTTCATGCTTAGGGAGATAAAACTATTTGTGTCTGACATAATTATTCCTACAAAGCTACAGCTAAGACATCTGGCACTCTCAACAGTCCCCCAGGTGGAGTCCCAGCAAAAGTACCCTACAGCTGAAGACAAAAATAAAATAAATCATCAACTTTATGCAAAGAACCACTATGTTTCTGCATGGTAGCTCTTGTATAAAATAAATAACAATAGGTCAAATCTACAAAGTTTTTATGGATACACATTTTGGAGGATCTCTCTTGGACTGTGAACACTGAACAGTTGGTCAAAAGAAGCACACCAATGTCTCCACTTTCTCAGACGGCTCAAAAAAGCAAAGCTCCCACCTACTGTTCTCATCACATTCTACAGAGGAGCAGTTGAGAGCATTCTCACTAGTAGTTTCACAGTTTGGTTTGGGAACAGCACATAGCAGAAAGAAGGAAGCTACAGAGAGTAGTGCAAGTTGTCGAAAAAAATCATGGGCACCAATTTACTATCAACCAGGATCTCTTCACAGCCAGAAGCATTAAATGTGCATCCAAAATAATTTGTGACCCCTCTCACCCTGCACATGGCTACTTTACTCAACTGCCTTCAGGCAAGAGATATCAAAGTATCCACTGCAGGACTACCAGATACTTAAACAGCTTTTACCCAACAGAGTTGAGAATTATAAACTCTGATGAACCTCCAGCTATTTAGTTAGTAATCATTCACAATATGTAGGTCAGCTGAAAAGTGAGCAATATGCCTTTTTCTTCTTTGATGTAGCAATATATTTTCTTATTCATCTGCAATTGTCTGCTGTTTGATGAAATCCTACTCTGCTATGTTGTTATGTACAGTATTCTTCTTATGACTGTTTGGGGGGGGGGGGGCTTGTGTGTTTTTGTTGTTATTATTGGTTTGTTTATCCTTCTGTGGGTCTTGAATTGATTATCGTTTTTTTAAACTGAAAAAGTGTTATACTGTTGTTCTTGTCATCCTTGCTTCCTCTGTACTCTGGTGAGTTGATACTTGGAATTTCATTTATGCTGCACTTGTGTAGTCCTAAATGACAACAAAGTTGGCTTTGACAATAAAAACGTAATAGATGCATTACACAACAACTTCCAAGATAATGGAATAAGGTTAACTTTACAGTCAGATATCATCCGTTACCATCCTTAAAACATTTAAATTTATATCAATATATGAACTAGAGCAACATTAACATGGGATTATAACAAACAAGCTTGTTGAATGCCATTAGTTTGTAAGCTTGACAACTGAAACTACTAATTTATTTATACAGTGTGTTTATGCTGAAACATGTATAAACATATTTTATTAAAAATTTTTAGTTCTAAGAGTAGGAGTATGTTATGCTTATGTCCAACAAATGAATGTCATGCTGTTAGTGAGGCCACATCATATTTCAGTTGTTCTGCTACTTATGCCATCACTAGAGGATTAAGACTTATGAGTCCACTACGGTTATCACTCCTCGCCTATAAAACTGGTATGGGGGTACTGCCTGAGTATCCTTGAGTACTAGAGTATGCAGCATGCTATATGCAGCATTATCATGAGATGAAACAATTAGTCTTTGAAAATTTCATTACTGATACATAGTAACAATATACAAATGTGACAGAAATGTCAGTCAATGAAATGGCGGTATTTGTCAGCAGCAAGAAAGTCATAGTAATTCTACAAGAATTTTATAAACTTCTGGTACTATACAAGGGCAGCCTTAAATTTTTGTCATGGAATGCTATTAATTTGGGGCAAAAGAAAACATGGATAAAATAAATGTACATTTGCAGATTCACTTCATAATCTTGAAATACTGAAATATTAAATTTCAGTATCATGAAACTATGAAGTAGTATTCCCTAAACACCGATCATATACAAACCTGACACACAAAACCGCAAATCTACAAATTCCTGTAAAACAGATCACACACTACAAAACACATACATACACAAATGTGCATATCTCCCAACACTTCCCTACAAGAAACATAACACACATGCACACAACCAAACACATACACACACCTACCCTTAGTATATGCAGGGGGGCTTCACCCCACACACACACACACACACACACACACACACACACACACACACACACACACACACACCCTACTTACATATGCTAACTCCGAGATTGCACAACACTCCATAACACACACAACCCAGCATCGCACATTCCACACACCCCCCACATAAACACACATCACATACACACAAACACCAGCACTCCCAACACTAACACATTCACACTGCACAACACCTACCCTAAACCACACCTCAATCATCCCAACACACTCAAACACACACAAACCCTCCCCAAAACCCCAAAAAAGTACACTTACCTAACGCGCTATCCATACTGCGGGTTCAACATTCTCCATTCGACATTTCTGGTTTTGCAGTTTCCGTCTGTTCGACTTTACAGGCTCAAAATTCTAAAATTCTATATTTTAGCATATAGAGCATGTAAAGTGAACCCACATTTGCACATAAAGCCATGAATATACAACTAAAGACTGAGGAAGGATGATATATGCTGAAGGTGAGAGGCCCCCATTACATTTTACTTTACATGTTCTGTTAAGACTATCAGGCTTGATATGATATAATGGTCATAGCAGTGCTGTAGAAGTGATACTGCTCCAATTATCCTGAGTTAGGTGGTCTATAAATGCATACCTCAGGGGTGTATGGCTTACCTATATATACAGTCACACTAACACAGTCAGTTTTGTTTTTCTTATTGTTAAATGCAACTCTATCATGCATATATTTTCCTGCACCAATATTATTACCACATCTCCTCTGCTCATAACTTTATGGCTACAACAATGAAATGCTCTAAAACTACTCACAACTGAAACCATCCTTTTTTCTCTGCCAATGTTGGTGTAGTGATAGCTGCATGCCTCCACCTTATTATTTTTTACCAAATCTACATGTAAATAGACTACTGTTGAGGGTATGAACAGTTGTTTTTAAAAATACTTATTTTTGATCAATGCCTGATTTGTTTTTAATGTGACTTACTGAAAACTTGCACTCATTTCATTTATGCTTTTCAAAATATTGCTCTCCAAGGTTCATAGGTTCATAGGTTCATAGGTTCATACTAGGCTATCTGCCCTAGGGCATTTATAAGCCTAGCCAGAGTGTATGTGGCTTACACCACCCCTTAGGATGAGAATACTACGCCCTTTTAGGGTTTAGTTTACTATGCCTCTGTCTAGTAGTGACACAGAGATGACCCCCAGGGTAAACCTACGATCTCCCATCCACTCGTCGAGATTTCTCTTGAATAGAGTCAGTGAGGGGCTCTGCCTAACATGGACTGGGATTCTGTTCCACAGTGTAGGGAGCCTCTGGGTTATGAATCTGTCCCTCCAGCACATTCTATTTATTTCTGTGTTGAGGTTTAAGTCACTTGTTCTCATGGCTCAGATGGATTTGGATTTTCTGAGGTGGAGCATGTCCATTAATTCAGGATTGGACATGGCCTTGTACGTCAGGCACAGATCACCTCTGAGTAGGCAGTATGTGACTGAATAGAGCTGGAGTTTTTTCAGTCGGGCAGCATATGACATATGTTTAAGACCCTTTATCCTCTTGGTGAGGAACCTTTGGGGTCTTTCCAACTGCTGCAGGTGTCGGGTGAGATACATCCCAAATGGGGCATTGTACTCAATCATTGGCCTGATAAGAGAAGAGTACAGGGGCACAATGACCTCTCTTGATCTAGATGTGAAACCCTTCATGATAAGGTGGGCAACATAGAAGGTCTTCCTAACCACTTTGGCAATGTGAGTGTCAAATGAGAGGTTACTGTCAACCTGGGTCCCTAGGTCCCAGATTACCTCTTCCAGATTTAATGGATTACCACCTATGTGGTAATTTGTCGGTACCTTGTTTTTCCCAAAGGGTATGACTATACATTTTTGGCGTTCAGCTTAAGGCCATGGCTCTGGCACCAATTATCCATTTCTATGAGGCCTCTCTGAAGGATGTTTGTGTCCGCTGGAGTATCAATTATGGCCCAGTTTGCAGTCATCTGCGAACTTTGTCAGCCACAATCCTCCTATGTTTGCCTGTACCTCGGAAAAATAAATGCCGAACAAGAGGGGTCCCAGGACTGAGCCCTGTGGGACACCGCTTGTGAGTGGCTTAGAGTCTGACATAGCTCCAGCAACTCTGACCCTGTGGGTTCTGTCCTTGAGCCAGTTTGCAACCCATCTTGTGACATATGGGGTTACATTTAAGCTGGTGAGTTTGTCTATGATGCCCGAGTGGGCTATTGTGTCAAAGGCTTTTGCAAGGTCAAGGTAGGCTGTGTGAACTGCCTTACCCTCATCAATGGCCTTAGTGACTGTTTCAAAAAAGTTGACCAAGTTCAAAAGGCAGGATCTGCCCTTGACAAAGCCAAATTGGGTAGGATCCAATGTCTGTAGGTCCCCAATGTCTTTGTTTATGAGTTCCATAATGATCCTCTCCATAGCTTTGCAGACCAGGCTCATCAAGCTTATGGGGCGGTAATTTCCAGGGTCCGTAGAAGCACCGCCTTTGTGAAGTGGGACCACTGTTGCCGTACGCCACTCTTTGGGTACGTGATCCTGTAGTAAGGCTAAGATTAAACAGCAGCCTTATGTGTGGGTTTAGTTCCTCTTGAGTTCATGTAGCACACAGCCCGGGACACCATCCGGTCCCATTGATGCTGTGTTTTTAGCTTTAGAGAGGCGGCTCTCACCTGGGCATCTGAGATGTTAGGGAGGCTACACTCTGCTGGGATAGTTATTTCTCCTTTTGGGGAGGGAGGAGAAATTTGCACTGAACCTGTCTGCCAGAATGTTGGCAATGTCAGTGGGTTCAGTGTATTTTGTGTCATTTTGGACTAACTCTGAGCATATCTGGGAGTTTCCACCCAGGTTTCTAACATAGCTAAAGAAGGCCTTGTGATTGTCTTTTGTGTCTTTTGCGATTTTTCTCTCAAAATTGGCCTTGGATGATTTTATGAGTGATCGTAGTTTTTTGCTAGTACTGATCAGAGATGCCTTCCCTTTTAGGGATTTTGCTCTGTCATGTAGTAGCTTCCTCCTCCTGTTGTAAAGTTTGTTTATGGCTGGGGTCCACCAGACTGGGCGCCTGCCTTTGGGGGAATGGGTCTTGGTTTTATTTGGGATTGCATGATCCATGCATTCTTGAAGGTGCCCATAGAAGGCATTTGCAAAGGATTCAGCCATGTGGGTTGTGGTTTCTACTGGCCCAGGGGCCTTGAAAGATACCACTTCAGTCTTAAGAAGTGTGAAGTTTGCTTTTGAGAAGTTCTTCACTGTGGTCTTTTGTGCAGGGGTGGGGGTGGGATGTGGATTTCCAGTGAGATTAATTTATGGTCTGATCTTACCAAAGAGGGATGTACTTCCGGTGTGGAGCATTTTGTCCCCATGTTTGTGATGATCAGGTCTAGTATATTGTCTCCTCTTGTGGGAATGGTGACTAGTTGTTCCATTGCATTTGAGTTTATGAATTCTAGGAACCTTTGGGCTAGGGTGTTGGGGCTTGAGTAATGTTCCCAGTCTATGTTTGGGTAGTTGAAGTCTCCCAAAATGATGGTATTTGGAGAGACATTCATACTCTCCAGTGTCTTCAGGAAGGCTGTGTGGGGTTCCTGAGTTTGAGAGGGTGGTCTGTAGCATGCTACAAACTGTAAGGCAGTTTTGCCTATGGTTAGTTGCACCTGGATAGTCTCCAATGCTTTGTGCGTTGCCACTAACCTGGAGGTGTGGGTATCTTTGATGAAAATGGATACTCCCCCTCCTTTGTGGTTCGGTCCAAGTTTTGGGGCCGGAAAGCATGATATGAGGTAAAACCTGATAGTGCTGGGGTGCTCTCAGGAGCCTTGAACCAGGTTTCAGTCACTGCACAGACATCGATGTTCTCCATACTGAGGAGGGCTTCGAGGTGCATCTTGAGGTTTAGACTTCTGGCATTGAGCAGCATTACCCTTAGTTTTTTTCCACTTGTGTTTTCAAGGGAGGTAGGTTTGTCATTTGAGCCTTGCCTAAAAGGCACTATGGGGTGGCAAGAGCCTTGGCCAATATCCGGAAGCCCAGGGGTGACAGGTGCAAGCCATCCCTTGCGAAGCAGCGTGGCTTGTCAAGCATGTCATCCCAAGCAGACCGACACTGGATCCCCTTAGAATGACACCAGTAATTAAGCCAATTGTTAAAACTGATCATTTTGTCTTTGTACTGTGGCATCATTCTTGGTGAGGGTAATATGCTGCTCAGGGTCAGGGTCATACCGGCCTGGGCTACATAATCTGAGAGCTCCTCTATGTCTCTTTTCATGTAGTCCAGGGAGGTACGTCTCAGGTCGTTCACACCGGCATGTACAATGACTGAGTCATATTTGTACTTGCTGTGGAGTGACCTGAGTGCTTGTGTTATGTGGCGGATTCTAGCGGTTCTCTTTCCAACTCTTTCCAACTTTAATAAAATTAATTTTATGTGAACTTATAATGAGAGGACTTTGGTATATGTTTGAATTGGAAACATGATTCCATCCTTTTGGTGATGTCATCTTTCTTAAATAAGTATTAACATAATTGATCTTATAATTATCATGTGATTCTGCATCAGCCCTAGCTATAATCTCTGAAAAGGATATTTTAATTCCTACAGACAGCATTGGAGTTAACAGTTCTTCATTTTCCTGGACCTACCACCAGTGTTTCTTCAGATAGTTTATTATTCATGCTAGAATGCGCAATCATGCTGCTAAATCATCCATTGTCATGTATCAAAGGCCCTCAAAACCTTTTATTTTGGCACCAGGTAAGTCATCATAGTTCTGAAATTGTGATTCTCCCACATATTGTCTTCCAATGAGGTTTTGTCTGTTATAATCAATGGCAGGCTGAATAAGGTAGTGGACCATTCTGTGTCACTAACTACATGACAATCATTTCTTTCTCTTCTTTTTTTTTTTGTTTTGTTTTTCACCCTTCTTTAAGTCCTTTTCAGCCTTTATATTCTTTCTACTTTTTCTAATTGTGACCAGTTTTATTGTCTTGTAATCTTGAGCAGAGCTTTTTTAGTTCTTCATCACCATCCATCTTGTCTTTGCCTTCTCTGTTTTCACTTCCATTACCTAAATGTGTACTTATATCACTATTGGTCATCTTTTCAATGTGTCTATTAATAATTCATCTTATAGTCTTACAGATACTCCTGTATTTTTTCACATACCACATATTTGTTTTCTCCTTCGATTTCAACACCCTTACTTAACTTTGGTTTGTCAGTATTGGTTTACCATTTTTCCTGTTTTTTCTTTTCTTGTCTACATTTTTCTTTTCTTCTTTTAAAGTATTTTTCCTTCTTGTTTTGCATTAGTCTGTTCTAGATTTACCTTCTTTTCTTCTGCTTCTTCATTATTAATCATCATCACCAGCCCCCTTTTTTCCCATTTTTCCACTTGGGGTCAGGGGTTTGTGATAGCTGTAGCCATCTCTCTCCATTCAGTGCCATTTTCCTACCTTCTTTGACAGCCATACCTGATTATCACAGGTCTTCTCTCAAACAATCCGTCTATCTCTTTGCTGGATGCCCTCATTTCTTCTTGTCTTCTTCCTGTCTGTCCCAAATCTTCTTCACCACATTGTCTTGTGCTTTTCTGCACGTGTCCAAACTTCTGTAATCTGTTCATCTCTCGACCATCTCTGTAATTGGAGCTACTGAGAATTCTGCTCTGATGTTATAATTTCTTCATCTGTCCCACAGTATACATCTTACCACCCATCTCGGGCACTTCATCTCCATCAAATCTACCTTCCTCAAATGCTCTGCTTTACTGCCCTGTTTTATGTACCATATAGTAGTACTGGTCACACCACTGTTTTGTATACCTTACTTTTCAGTTTCTTTGGCAGTCTTCTGTCATATACTACCGCTGACACTCTGTGCCAGTTGACTACAACCCCTCTGATTCTAGCTTTGACCTCCTCATTCATATTTCCCTTTTCCTCAACCAACCCCTTTCAGATACTTGAATTCTCAGCTTCTTCTGATTATCTCATTTGCTGCCATGACAATAGTCTTGTCTGTACTCAGTTTCATCCCATGTGCCTTCAGTTTTGCATTCCATTCCCCTATGTTTTACTAAAGTTCTTGCTCAGAGTCTGCCTGTAATGTCACATCGTCTGTATACAGCAACTGTGTTGATCTGTCCCCTCCAACCTAGTTGCTAATGTAGTCTTATCACCAGTATGAACAGCAGTGGGTTCTGAGCTGAGTCCTGATGCACACTCATTCCCACTGGGAACCCCTTTGCAAGTTTGTACACGATTCATACATGAGTCATTGGGTCCTTGTACATAGCCTGCACTAATTCTGCCAATATTTCTAGGTCTTTAAACCACTGCAGAACTTCTGAAATCAGCTTTCTAGGGACCTTGTCATATACTTTATCCAAGTCTAGGAATGTCCAGATGAACTATTTCTTTATCTCCTCCTTCTTCCCAACTGTCTCACTGAAAACACCAGGGAAGTTGCGCTACATCCTGATCTGAATCTGAGCTGCTCATTTCCCATCTTACTTTCAACTACTCTGCATATTCATTTATCAATCACCCTCTCCAGAACTTTCATGCAATGTGACAGGAATTTTATACTTCTGTACTACCCACAGTTGTGGATGCCACTTTTGTTCTCATACACTGGCATT
Organism: Protopterus annectens; assembly: GCF_019279795.1. Lineage (NCBI taxonomy): Eukaryota > Metazoa > Chordata > Ceratodontiformes > Protopteridae > Protopterus > Protopterus annectens. Next base: position 835,945,245 of record NC_056737.1, read on the forward strand.
AGTATGTTTCTTCTCCAGGAAGGTGGGATATGCTTTTCTCTCAATATTTCTGAGTACCCTTAGGAGACATTTCTCCTCCATCTCACTCAACATCTTGATCAAATCTGGTGTGACCTCATCTGAACCTACTAGTTTCCCTTGACTTCATTTTCTTAGTGCTGTCCTTACTTCTTATAGGGTGGGCTCCTCCTCTTCTTTCATTGTAAGTTGCACCTCGGCAGTAGAGCTTCTGTGGGGTTTTTGTCAGTCAGTAGCTGCTGGAAATGTACATTTCATCTGCCTTTGATGTCCTGTGGACTGGTGAGAAGGTTGTTGCTGGCATTCCTTATGAAAGGTGTCTGACTATTTCCTTTGTCTTTCTGTCTTTGCCTTACAACCTGATAGTTTCTTTATGCCACCTACTGAGTCACTTTCCATAAGCTAGTAGAGTGCCTCTGATGCATTGCTCCTTGCTGTTGCAACTCTTCTCTTAGCCTCTTTGTTAGCCAACTGGTATTCCTTCTTAGCCTGGTCCATCTTTTCTATCTCCCATTATCCTGCATTCCTTCTTTCTTTTGATGACTTCTTGGACTTCTGCATCCCACCAAAAGCTTTCCTTATTGCTTCCATACCTGGCTTAGCTGCATATCTGTTCTGTAGTTCTTACACATCCTGCTTTGAGGTGCTGCCATTCTTCAGCCTGACCTATTTGTTCTTCTTCCTGAGGTACTAGAGCACTGAGTAATTCCTTGAACACTTGCGCTTTCTCTCCAGTCAACTTCCAGGTCTTCATCTTAGTCTGTTTTGACCATAGAGCCTTCTCTGGCCACTCCTTGCAGCTGATTTTGGCAACCAGTGATTGATGCTGTGGGCTGATTGTTTCATGGGGGATGACTTTGCAATCACTATTTCTTCCCCAATGTTCCTTATTCACTAGGAGGAAGTCCACCTGCTTTGTATGTTGGCCACTGTTGTCTTGTGACTGTCTGTCTTGGTGAGCCATATGTTGGTCACACAGAATGTCTAGAATGGCCACCCTTTCTTTATTCTTGTTGCCCCACCCATATGGAACCAGGCAGTCCTCATATCTTGTCCTGTCTGCCCCGATATGTGCATTCAGGTTACCCATTATCAACACCAATTCATGTTGTCCTGCTTTATCTAGCAAGTCCTGCAGGTAATGCAACTGCAGTCTAAATGACTGCACTCTTTTCCTCACTGTCACAACCCTACTGAGGGACATAGGCTGAGATTATGTATCATGCCCTAGCCTTATACTGAGTCTGATTACCATGAGTCTGCCATTCATTCTGATGACATCCCTCACATTCTTTTGATGTCCCTCTCTTGACTAGTAGACTCAGGATCTCAAGCTGAGTAGCTTTACTGCACTGCCCTTCCATTTTGGATTCTAGATACACAGGATGTCCAACCTCCATCTTACTAACATGTAATCCACTTCTAAGCTACATCCTGTCAGTGACCCTACAGGTCATTGAGTTTAGAAAGTTTTAGTTAATGTTTGGCAGATTGATTGATTTTACATCCAAGTTTTTCTCAACAGAGTTATCCCAGGTAACCTAAGCTGGGCAACTGGGCACTGGTCATCCAGTAGCTCATTGACCCAAGGCTGCTAGGCCTTAGAATATGCACAGACTGGCTCCTTAGGGCACATAACATCCCTCATACCATTAGCATAGTTCCCTAGCATAGCTCAGGACCTCAATCCACTTATCACCAGCAAATACCCACTCCCATTTTGGCAACATTAGCCAACATGCCTAAATCACTTAGATTTAATTTAATTCTCCTATCTTTGCTGCTCAAAGAGGGCACTATCTACAGTTTGTATTGTTGCACACAACTCCATTCTTCAGTATGTTTTTTGAAGTGGGAACACTCAGCATGTTTTTGGGAGGTTTGAGGAACCCCTCAGAGACACAGAGAGAACATGCAAACTCCATGGAGGAATTGGCTGGAGGTTAGGATCAAACTTTGTACTTCTTGCATGGGAGGAAAAGACCTTAACTATTATGCTAACTGGTCACTCTTCATTAATAACACCTGGAACATCCTTACAATTCTTGTTACCATTTTCTGTTTTTCCTTTCCTTTTTTATTTTGGTATGTGTAAATTTTCTGCTTAACTTTTCTTATTATTTCTTTATGGTGACCCAAACCTGTTTGATCTAGGCTTCTGTTTTTTATTTGGTCTCTCTCTCTCTCTCTCTCTCTCTCTTTTTCTTTCTCAGTAGATATCTTGTCTATTACAGCCAATGCACTTAAAGCAGTGGAAGCATCCTCCATATTCTCCTGTTTTTTGGCTGTTATTTCATTTGGGTTCTTTCCTTGGGGTGGATTAATTACTTGACCTGCTGATATATTAGACATATACTGCTGTCTTAATATAATACAAATTCAACTCAAATATAATATAATATAATACAAATTCAACAAATTCAGCTCAAATTTCACCTCCCCATCACCCCTAGTTCTCCCTCCCAAAAAATACCCTCCACCACTCCACTGCCAATTATCACCAAAGAACAGGTAGCCACCTAAAGGAAGCTAAAAACATGGCTTCAGTAGTGTGTGAGAACATAACAGGTTGCCTCTTAAACAGCTTACATCAGATCAGGACTTATCAGGCCCACTAGAATCTCTATTTAACCAAAGCCTCTGAACTGACTCTGTCTCAATAGAGTAGAGGACAGCAACAGTCTGCATAAAGGGGAACCATCTACTGATCTGGAAAATTACATGCCCATAAGTTAGACTAGTCTTATATGTAAGGCCATGGAAAGAATAATCATGGACTTGATAAATAATGACATAGGAAACCTCCAAACACAGGACCGGACCCAATTTAGCTTTGTCAAGGGCAGGTCATGCCTACTGAATAGGGTGGATTTCTTTGAGAAAGTCACTAAGGCCATGGATGATGGTAAAACAGTATGTACCAACTACCTCAACCTGGCCAAGGCATTTGACACAATTCCCCACTCAGGTATTATAATAGACTCACAAAACTGGGCATAAATCCCAATGCCACAGATAGATAGCCAATTGTCTCACAGACAGGACACGTGGTTAAAGTGGGTGAATCCAGATCCAGCAAGAGGCCAGTTACTAGTGGTGTGCCACAGATCTCAGAGCTGGGGCCACTCATGTTTGAAATAAACTTCACTAACTTCACTGAAGTTAAGGCTAATGTGAAAGACCTCTGGATGACAAAATTTGCCAATGATTACAAGCTGGGGCAATCATTGAATCCCCATGTGATGTTCCTTCTCTGGACCAGTGATTAAGGAGCCTCAGGCCTCACCACTGACACTGGTGGGGAACATTCAATGAGAAAAAATAGAAACACACACAGTATTTTCAGATGCAGCTGTCTACACCAAGTAAAATTTCCCTTAAGAGCACACAGGGAATGCACACTCCAGTCCTGGGGTTGGGCTTTCTCTCCATGTACCAAATAAGACTCCCCACTGACAGAGCTATAGAGTTAAGTACTTAGCCAGGTGCTCCAAGCCATGTCCTCCACCACCCTCTATGTGAAATCAGTGCTCTCTGTGTCACCATTCAAAGTAGCTGACATACACACACTCTTTGAGATTTGGTTTTCACACACAAACACACACACACACACACACACACACACACACACACACACACACACACACACACACACACACACACACACACACACACACATACACTCTTGGGAAAGGCTGACACAGCATACCTGCTGTACCACCTCCACCCAGACTAAAAGATAGATGCAGTGCCACCAGAACACCCCAAAGCCAGCTGATCTAAGGCTCTTACCAGCATACACAATTACTCTTAGTAAAATTAATACTTATAGGCTCTTACCAGCATACACAATTACTCTTAGTAAAATTAATACTTATACAAATGGTAGTGTTTCCAAGCAGCAAGACTTTCAGGAGCGTGGAGCTACAGTACCACTAAATAAATGCAAGTTCTCAAAAGTTAAAATATTTTCTAAAAGGCCATCCACAACGAAAGGTATAAATATATTTAATAATAAATAATAAGAGAAAAACATGAAAATACCGAATATCTATTCACAGTAAACACCAGAGTCTCAGTCACAGGAAATATGGAAAACAACACAGATGGAAAGACTTAGACAGATACAAGAAAAAAAAATGTAAGTAATCTCACTATGTTTCCTAACTGACTGAAGAATTACTGTTCCCTACTTATTTGCTAGAGCAAGGCAAGATGAAGTTAGATAAGTGTCTCTTGTCAGGTCTAATAAAGTGCATCTCCCACATCTCCCACTGAATTAGGTGAACTGTTCTGTTTCTGAGGCCTGCACATCCCCATCACCAGACTGGTTATCTTCATGGTTGCTAGTCTGTGCTGCAGCTGTGACTAAGGCTGAAATCATTTCATCTTTAGTCAGGTTGGCGTGCACCAGTCCTTTGGATTTGCACACTTTAGCCAACTAGTTAATTGTCAGCTTGCCATAATCCTCTGCTAACATATTTGCCTGATTTCCCTGACTAAACTAAATTAACAAAAATCAATAAAACTGGTGTGAAAAATGTAACTCTGTATGTTTACCCCATGGCTGTTGAGAGTACACACACCTTTAGTGAAAAATGCTAACAGGCTACAGAAGTTCAATTAATATCCCACCACTGCCACCAATACATGATGTGAGATAGTGCCAACTGTGCCAGAGAGAGTAGGGCAGTGCATGTGTAACATATGCCAGCATAGCTAGCTGGAGTTTTGTAAAGAATTATAGAATATCAAACTAATTTGTACAGATGCCTGTGGTAGAGATGGATGTGTAAAGCTGCTTGTGTTAAAAATGTATCAACAGTGGGTCCTGCTGGGCAGAAAATAAATATACATGTATATCAGGATATATTGTAACTGCTGAAATTTATATATTTAACAGAGGATACTGGAAAGGAAGGGGTTAAGTTCATGCCCGCTAACCTTAAAAAAATAGCCTGAAATTAAATGACTTAGTTTAGGCCATAAAGAGTCTTAGGTCTGATTGCAGCCAGAGATGCAGTGTCTATGAAAAGCCTTTCTACAAGAAGGGTAGAAGTGTTAGTATTTTTCTGTAGCTTCCAGATGCTGTATTAAACCTTAGCAAAGTTCTATGTGTGTGTGTATTGTGACAAATCTCTGACAAATCCTGGCTCAGTTGCTAGTGAAGGGGTAGTGCGGGAACCACAGAGTCTGGTGAATGGATATGATGACATTCTGTAGCCTGCATTGAAACTGTTTTTGAATACTAGTGGGAGATGTGTGAGATGCACTTTGTTATTAGACCTGAAAAGAGACACTCATCTAACTTCATCTTGCCATCTCTAGCAAGTAATTAGGGGACAGTAATTCTTCAGTCAGTTAGGAAAAATAGTGAGATTACTTAAATGTTGTTTTTATTTTTATTTTATTTATTTATTTAACATTTGTTGACCGGGAAAGTCCGACTAGGTTCCACAGAGCCTGTTTTCAGTGGAGGCCCGGGGAGAAATGCTCCAGATGCATGTCTTTGGAATGTGGGAGAAACCGGAGTACCTGGAGGAAACCCACGCGAACACAGGGAGAACATGCAAACTCCACACAGAAGACACCCCAGCCGAGAATCGAACCAGAGAACCTCTTGCTGTGAGGTGACAACGTTAACCGCTGCACCACTGCGCCGCCCAGTTTTTTTTCGGTGTCTGTCTGAGTCTTTCCATCAGTGTTTTTTTTTTTACATTTCCTATGATTGAAATGTTGGTGTTTATTGTGAATAGATATTGAGTATTTTTTTTCTTTTATTAATTATTATTAAATATATCTAAACCTTTCAGTGTGGCTGGTCTTTTAGAAAATATTTTAACTTTTGAGAATACTTGCATTTATTTAGTGGTACTGTAGCTCCATGTTCCTGAAAATCTTGCTGCTTGGAAACACTACTATTTGTATAAGTATTAATTTTACTAAGAGTAATTGGGTACCATGGTAAGAACCTTAGAATAGCTGGCTTTGCAGTGTTCTGGTGGCAGTGTATCTACCTTTTAGTCGAGGTGGTAGAGCAGGTAAGCTGTGCTAGCCTTCCCCAGGTGTTTTGTGTGTGTGTGTGTGTGTGTGTGTGTGTGTGTGTGTGTGTGTGTGTGAAACCAATTCTCAAAGAGTGTGTTTGTCAGCTACTTTGAACAGGGACACTGAGAGCACTGATTTCACAGAGAAGGTGGTGGAGTACTTAGCTTGGAACACCTGGCTAAGCACTTAACTCTATAGCTGTGTCAGTGGGGAGTCTTATTTGATGCCTGGAGAGAAAGCCCAGCCCCAGGACTGGAGTGTGCATTCCTTGTGTGCTCTTAAGTGAAATTGTACTTGGTGCAGAGAGCTGCATCTGAAAAAAAAAGTTTTCTCAGTGAACGTTCCCCACCAGTGTCAGTGGTGAGGATTGAGGCTCCTTAATCACTGCCCCCGAGGAGGGATGTCACACCTCAAATTATGTAGGTATCCATCAGGAGGGTCTAGCTCAGACAAATGATTGGTGCCAGAACCGTGGCCTAAAGCTAAATGCAAAAAAATGCATTATCATATGCTTTGGGAAGTGAAATACCCTTGCAAATTACAACATCAATAGCACATCCCTAAGAATAGACTCAGAGGTGAGAGATCTAGGTATACAGATAGATAGTAGCCTGAACATTGACCATCATGTGTCCACAGTGGTGAGGAAGGTCTTTTAATGTTTCACAACTTATAAATAAAGCTATGGCATCCAGATCTAAGGAAATTATATTTCCACTGTACTCAGCCCTCATTAGAGTAATAATCGAGTACAATGCAGCAGTTGACATGTACATGACTAGGTACTTACAGCAGTTGGAATGACCTCAGAGGTTTCTTACAAAGAAAATACAGGGTGTACACAAAACTATGCAGATAAACTAAAAGTCCTATCCCTTTACTCTGTCTTCTACCGACTGTTATGGAGTGAAATATGCCTGACTTACAAGGCACTCACAAATCCAGCCCTGATGGAGCTGCTACACATCCGCAAGTCATACAGTACAAGGGTTACCCAAGCTAGGGATCTAAACTTAGTCAGCAACTCAAACAAAACATGGTGGATAGACAGATATGTGTCTCAGAGATCGCCTCTTCTTTGGAACAGGCTTCCTATTCACATTAAGCAGAGCCCTTCCCTGGGCCTCTTCAAATGCAGTTTGGATCAATGGGTTGGTAATCACAAATTCACACCTGGGGTAGGGCCTATTTCCATTATGGACAGAGGCAATCTGTAAGATACACAATTCACAGGCACAAATCCATGCCATCCTCTTAACCCTGGGGGCCATATATTGGGTAAAATCAGGTTATATTGGCTAGGCTTGTAAGGGCCCTTAAGCCATTAGCCTAGTAATCTTCTGTGAACCTATAATATCTTTTTTCCTGTCCTTATGCATTGAATGTGTTACATTTGCATCCATATGTTTATACCTTTTATTCCTGACTTTGCTGTTTCTTCTTTATCACATGCATTTAGTAACCATTTCCTTTGTATGATATCCTGTGCCCATTCTTTCGCAAAGTTTATCACAGTTCTTAAATTTTAAGGAAAAAAAAAACAGATTAAGTTTTAAAAAGTAAAACAGGTTGGCTCTGTTTTATAAAAAAAAAGAAAAGAAAAGAAAAAAGCATTACTTGTGATACAGTAATTGGATAATGACATTATACTGCACTCTAATATATGAATGGTTATGGTGCATGTGTGTGTGTGTGTGTGTGTGTGTGTGTGTGTGTGTGTGTGTGTGTGTGTGTGTGTGTGTTATGCATAGATTTGCATATATTACATATTTATACTTTTAGGAAGATGCTTTGTTCAGAAGTTTATGTTTTTCTGTACTTTGTTTATTGTATATGAGGATTCATATCTTTTATATACCACTCAACCTGTTAGCACAAGAATTACGGACAACACTGGTTTTATAATCGTAGAAAGTTATTGAAATAAAAGGTTTTGCACTAGCATGCATTTTCTTAAGAATATGAAGTCTGTTATTATTTATTAACTGCAAATCTCTATTTGCAAAAAAAAAACAAAACTTTTTTTATGAGGAACCAACAAAAAATGAGCAAAGATGTGGACATTTTGCAAAATTCTGAACAGTTGAGAGGTATGGCCTTTTGTAGTCAATGGTAGTGAGTGCCCAGTGTCATTTGTTTACTTTTATCTTCAGTGTCCACCTAAAATACCAAGAAATACCAACAATAGGGGCAGGTGTGACCTAAGTAACAGCACCTTAAATTGAACCAGTCCAGTGTCACACTGCACCGTCAGTAGAAAAACATGTACCAAAATGCCTTGCATGGGGCTACAGTTCACAGACTCTGTGATTTCCTGGCATCAACGGTGAGTATGCAGTCTGCTCACCCATTATTAGTGCTTTACAGTTTGACTTTAAAGTTTTATAGTATTACACTGCATTTGCAGTAAACTGGGATTTGGCATTACTGTGCTCATTGTGCCCATATGAAGATTACCATAACTCTATACAAACGCATTTTAAAGGCATACAGCTATGAATCCCTTTCCTGCATTTCTAAACTATCTGTTCAGCATTTTTTCAGCCTTCATTAATACTTTATAAGTTTTAGTAATTAGTTTACAGTAATAGCAATACTTTACATTGCTAAAATGTATATTGTTGTGTAAAAACGTGCATGTAATTCTGGTCCTGTGTCTTTTTTTTTTTTTTTTGCAGTGAATGCTTCTTTGTTGACTGATTGAATGTGATAACAGGAAAAGAAAAGATGACTTGCTCTGGGGAGAATGAATGGTAAAGTCATGAAAATGTATGTTACATAGTAAAGCAGGACTTTAAAGGAGGAACATGCTGAGCAATTCAATTAAAAATAATTGGACTTCATGACTAAAACAATGTCCTTGACCTTATCCGGAAATGTCCACTTTGTGACCGGGTCAGCTGATATAGTGCTGTCATCAAGGTCAAAATATAGATACATTCCTAGTTTTTATAGGTTTTATGCAGTATCTATGAACAAGGAGGATTGTACAGGCACCACATTGCTTATTAACAGTAGAGATGGCGTCACATGTGCATGATTCAGGAAGAACAGTTTCTTATAAAAGGTATAAACTTAGAAACAGCATGCAGATATCAACTTTACTAGACTTGCTGTTAATTTACTTTAATTTTTAAATACCATTCCTATAGTTGCAGTGAGTTTATTTATGTTTCTTTCAATCTATCTTCTAATGGGCTTAAACTGGCAAAACCATCAGTAGCAGGACAGTGGTAGTAAAATGATAACATTATTGCCTATAATTGCTTCATACATAGTGTTGAGGAATGTCATCATTTTTAAATAGTTAGCCTGGGAAACAGGGACAACAGTTTCATCGGATGGTTGAATGACCTGTTTCTAAGGACGCACTGCTACTTTACAATGGGCTGTTGCTCGTTAAGAATTTTGTTATGAGGCGCTGAGCAGCTGGGGGTATTAAGAAACAGGCACATAGTGACCTTTCACCTGCCATCTGCTATCTCTAATCCTTTTTATTTAAAAAAAAAAGCTTAAAACACTTTTTATAGCTTTCCTAATTCAAAGTCCCGGCTGCTTTTTCAACAATAGTTCTGGGTTGTATGAAGAAGGAACATACTCAGAACTGAGGAGATATTTTAGCTAAATTTAAAGAAAACATTAACAACCATGGGCTTGAATACTTCTGTTATTTCTGCCAAAAGAGGATAGTGCATACTACATTTCCGTGTGAAAACATCAGTAAATATTACGGTGCAAGTTAGCAAATAGAAATCCAAGACAGATTTAGGGTTGCCACCTTTTCATGTGCACAAAGTCGGACACTTTTAATGTAAATGTGAAATTTTGCTGGACAAATTGTACCAATAACCATTGCAGAGAGCTAGACTTCACTATTTTTGCCAAAATAAAAGCTTGATATTGTAGAATATGAGTTTTTTCTGTTGTTGTATTCATATTAAGGTGCTTCAGATAAAAAATAATTGTTTTATGCTCCTGTTAGAGGACACTTGGAAAATACACTTTGTCCTAAAAATCTCAGGACATTTGTCATTTTTCATGCTTTTTCACAGAATGCAACTGACCAAATAGGGAGAGGTAACCTTACTTTTCTTGAGATATGTATTTGTATCAGAGTGTTTCATATCAAGCTTTCTATTCAGAGGCTGTTGCTTCAGATTTTTTATGTGTGTAGAGCAGTTTTCCTTTACATCTTATTCCATATAAACTCTGACTCTTAACCTCGGCCAGTCACATTTTTTTCTCTTTTGGGAAACTAATGTGAGAAAATTCATTTGCTGTTACTGGCATCCACATCCACAGGTATGCTATGATTGACTGAAGTGTCCTTATTTTGCACTGTAACATCCCCTAACTAAAGAGTCTCATACAAACCAAGAAATATAAACAGTAATATGCCACTGAAACATTTTATAAAAAGAAAAATAAATCATGCAGTACCAGATTGTCAGATATGAAATATGATTAACTCACTCCACAAATTTTATATGACTCTTCACTCAGACTTCTCCCAGCTGACTCATTTATCTCACAGTGGAAGTTCTATGCTTGCAGTGTGGATTTTCTTATAAACTACACCAAAATATAAGTATATCAGGCTCATTACCCTCCTGTTCTATTTTACATTGTCACTTAAATGCTTCCTAGATAAGATAGAAGCGGCTGGGTAGCCAACTAGCTTTAACTGACTTTTCGCTACATTCTAACTGTATTTGTTATTTGTTATTGTGCATCTTTGCATACCAAAATGAGTGGCTGAGCAATACATGCAATGGGAATTGTTTTGTCAACTATATTATATAACAATATTGCCAAATGTATTTTGTTCCCCCCCCCAAGAATCACGGTTGCAAAAACCTAGTTGTTGCTCAGTCTGCCTGGTTACGAAAAGAAAAACTAAAATAAAATGTAATAGCCACACAAGAGCCTAATTCCTGCATTATGTTACATTACCATTATGTTTGCCGTATACTCGAAGAGGAAAGAGGCATGCTTGTAATTGCTTTGCTGCCTTGCATTCTGCTCAGCTTATATTTAACCGTGACTTTGAGTTAGGATTGGAAATTTGGTGGAGGATGTTAATTTATCACTTAAGGTTTAGGCTACACTTCAAAAAGCAGAGAAATGTGCCATTTTGTTACCATAATTCAAACGCTTGGCTTATCCTCCACAATCTTGCTTGGGCACACATGAAGTATTTTAAGCTAACCTTTATATGTAAATAGATATAAAAACACTCCAGTTTTACTTGTGAGAGTTCCTAATCCTTTATTAATTATTTTAAAGGTGTCTAATAAGTGTTTTGGAAGTACAGAGGCACAGTCAATCCTTAACTGTTGCTAAATTTGCTGACCAGGCTCCCCTGAGGCACTGTAGGCTGTGACACTCTGTAGTTTTAGTTTGCCTGGATGAATGAATTTTGATATTTGAGCATACTGTGGCAAGGCAGGTTCTTCTACTGGTAAATCTTTTGGGACAATTTATAGCATGCTGCTAAAATGGGTTAGGTCTTAAATGTCAACATTTATTTATGTATGTATTTATTTATTTGCATTTGGCTACCAGGAAGTTCCAACTGCATCTTGCAAGATGGCTTTTCAGCAGAGGCCTACTAACAGTCGGGTTAGTAGTCATATCACAATTACTATACAGCAATTCTGCATACAATGTAGGAAGCATAAAATGGCCACTGCATATGTGGCCCATAGGTACACAAGGTGTTCAGACTCCATTGGGCATCACTTGGTACAGGGGCATACACCATCATGCTTTATTTCATGTTTTATAGACCACTACTATGGTGACACCTACAGAGACTTGCCCAGAACAACAACCTGTGTGTGTGTGTGCTGCCATATACTGTGAAACAACCATCTCTGGAGGGTGTGGTGCACATGTGACCTGCCTTATGTACAGGTAAACTGAGCAGCTAGCTAGTGTCCATTCTGCCAGGTGCAAATCTGTGACATGTGTACTTTTATCTTTCTTCTGACAAAGAAAGGAGGGGAAAAATGCTGCAACTACATTCTTCTAGATGCTATAATTTCCAAGCTTTCTGTTCAATTCCACCCATGATATACACAACAAATCCTGATTTGTTGTGTAGATTGTGGGTCAGATCAAGCTGAGAGCATGAACATTTTGAACATTGGACTGTATAACATTGCAACACTGTGGACTGATAAAGTAGTGGGTAAAGACAGTCTGCACAGTAGCAGATAAGTTGATTTTTCCCTTGATAGGCAAAAAGATATTATTGACTGCAGATGGCTTGGCAGACCTCTCATCTCTCACCTGCCAATGATTTTGCCTCATGTTTTTTTTGGCCTGTCCCTCATAAAATTGTTTGATTTTTCTTGTAAACCACTGAGGATTGTAGTTAGTCAGTAGGTCTAGACATTAGCACTTAATGCTTATTTGTCAGAAAATGCATGTTGATGCAAAACCTGTTATTCTATTAGCTTTCTAAGTGAATTAGGATAATATTTAAAATTGTCTCTGATTTTGGGCCTTTGTCCCTGTTTCTTAAACAAAAAATTAACAGCCTTTATGTGAGTGCCTTGGGCTAACATATGTTTGTGAGAAGTAAACTGGAAATTGTCCTTGGCTTCTCAGAATGTCACTAAGTAATTATATTAGTTTCAGATTTTACCTCCTTCAGAGAAAAAAAAAACTTTTTATTTTATCACCTTTATAAATGTATAAAGGCAATTTTAAATCTGGCACTGATTTTAGCACTTTGTACCTGATTTCTGCACTAGGAGGTTGATAGCTACTTAAACACATTAGTTTTTGCTCTTTATTTCATTTATTTACACAGACATAATACCTATAATTGCTGGAGCTGTTTGTGGAGGAAAATTACTAACTGCTGTTAGCACATTATTTTTGCTTTGGAGGACTACTGTGATTTGTGTGGAATTTGAATAGTTTAATGAGGGTTACTATTTGTGTGGAACAAAGGTGAAATACATTACTTGGACATCATTTTATCACAACCAGATATCTGAAATGTATACATAAGTGGTTATAGCTATTTGGTGGAGGTGCGGATGGAGGATGTCTATGGATGAAAGTAACTCATCTTCATGACATTTGCTCATATTAAATTATCACTAATGTGGTTTTGCAGAACGGTGCTCCGGTTTCCTCCCACATCCCAAAGACATGCTGTAGGTAGATTGGACACTCTAAATTGGCCCTAGGTGTGAGTGTGTGCATGTGTGTGCCTTATGTGGAAGGTTGAGTGCCGGGCTGGCAACTTGACACCGTAAAACTCCACTGCCAATCATGAGGGGACAGGTGATCCACTGTGGCGACCCCGAACTGGGAAAAAGCTGAAAGAAGAAGAAGTGGCTTTGCAGAACTAGTGTGCGTGACAGATAAGATGAGCACTTTGTTGTGATTACTGTGTGTTTCTGTGAAAGAAACTTGAAGTACACAACTATGTATTTATTTATTTATTCATGCTTGCTTGTCTGTTTGTTTAGTAGGGTAGGGCACTGAATAATAATGACCAATGTAAGCCCCTTGGGTTACTGTAATTTAACATCAAATACATTTACATAAAATTACCAAACTGTTGCCAGCCACCACACAAGCTTTCTTACTTTTTTTTATTTACAAAAGTCAGACATCTGACTGGCTGTAATTGATGGGTAAGAAGATGATCTTTGGGTGAAAGTAACTTGCTACTGCTTTTGTTTGACCATTGCTTTTGTTTGATTACTTATAAATAGCAGTCACTGATCTGGCTCGGCAGATGCAGTGTCACAAAATGCATTGTATTTGCTGAGGTCAGTGTAAAACTGGTATTGTTATGACTTATGCTTGTGTGTGTGTGTGTGTCTGTGTGTGTGTGTGTGTGTGTGTGTGTGTGTGTGTGTGTGTGTGTGTGTGTGTGTGTGTGTGTGTGTGTGTGTGTGTGTGTGTGTGTGTGTGTGTGCGCGAGTGTGTGTGTGTGTGTGTGTGTGTGTGTGTGTGTGTGTGTGTGTGTAGGGAGCCCACAGTGTATTTAAGAGTAACAAGATGGCCATACTTTATTTCACTTTCCATCACAATCATCAGCATTGCACACAATGATTGGCTATCACTGGTGGTCTGGCAGGAGCAGAATATGTATGAAAGCAGCTACTCACTGGCACAGTGGCACAGTGAGTAACATTATCATGTAATTGTGCTTGATTCTGGAAGAGTTCTTCACTATGGCTTCCTCTGCACAAGGTCTGCATACCCTCTTCTTCCATCTACTCTGTTTTTTTCCAACACCCCACAGACATGCCATAGGTGAACCAGTGTTCCTCCAGTTTGCTTGCATGTGTGTGCAGTCTGTGTGTGTGTTTATTTTTTGCATCTTGTGACAGACCTGGATTATCAGGGGCATTGTCAGCATGTGTGCACGTGTGTGAAAACTAGTTACATCTTGTGATACACCTGTCTTATAAGGGTCAGTGTCATTATGTGTATGGGGGTTAAAATATCACCAGTTTTTATATAGGAACTCAAACAGTATTGCTGGACACATACACAACTCATCTGGGTAGTAGTAAAAAAAATAACAAGTCATGTTTTAAAAATTAGGTATAAAATGCATCACGGACATCTAGATGATCAGAGCTTCTGGGGACCTAGTGGCTTCCACAGCCTAATCTGTTTGCATGTTTTTTTCCCCAGGCATACTGACCTGTTTCCTAAGTTCCAACTAGTCTAACACTAGCACTGTGCAAAGGTATACACAGAAGGCTGCTATAGCTTGTGTGGGTTATTGAGGACCATATGGTAATTATTTCTTTAACTTTCCTCACAAATCTCAGAGGTATGTACAGAAAGTTTTTATAGTTTGTGTGGGAGCTGGGGAAAGTGACTTTATTATTTCTTCCACTTTCCTGACAAACATCAGAGGGGAGCATACACCATAGCTTGCATGGTGCAGTGTACACTCTAGGGACAATAATGTGGAATACAGTGCTTTGATCATTTTTTTTTCACTCTCCTCACAATCAAAAACATATACAGGTGGCTGTCTTTTTGGAGTAGTGTACTGAGGTAGGCTGTTTATATTTGTATATATTTGTCTATCACAAAAAGGTTGAAATGTCTTATTGTTATATATTTTTTCATTTTTTCCCAGTCTGACATTTGAGGGGTACACATAAGGTGGCTGTCTTTTCCAGGTAAGGGTAGGGAGGTATGCTATATATATATATATATATATATATATATATATATATATATATATATATATATGTGTGTGTGTGTGTGTGTGTATGAAAGCAGCCAGTTGAATTATATGACTATGAGAATTTGTGCCTTCACTTTCATTCCTGTGTAACACCAGGGGGATACACAGAAGTTGACAATCTTTTATTGGATGTGGGTGGGTAGAGAAGCAGGCACGGTTTCCAGATATGATTTATATATTCTTGCAAGCATTTGTCTTTTCAATCCATTGTGAACTGCTACTTTGTCTGCCTTGAGCATTAAGCCTTGTGCACAATATATATATATATATATATATATATATATATATATATATATATATATATATATATATAATAAAATAAAACAAAGACTGAAGTTCTTTCCTTGCTTATGATTTCCCCTCAGTCTATTTATGGTTCAAAAGTTTGGAAAAAAAGCTGTAAAATGCACCTCAGAACATCTACAAATCCAAATCCCCCAGAACCTAAGTTTAATTTCTGTATTTCCTCCATAGTTATTACAGTATAGTCTTGCCTAGTTAAGGTGCATTAAAATAATGCATGAAAAGCAAAGTTGGAGAGTAAGACCAAACTTCTTTCCCTATTGGTAATTTTGGTTTGGGCTATCACTGGATGAAAATGTTTAGAAGTAAAAGCTGTAAAATGCATCTCTGAGCACTTAGAAACTCCACGGCTTTGGGATGGGGAATGTCTAGTGGCCTCCAAACCCTTGGCATAATCTCTTTATTTTCTCCAAGGTTATGACAGTGCAGTCTCGGTTAAAG
Source organism: Protopterus annectens (assembly GCF_019279795.1). NCBI lineage: Eukaryota > Metazoa > Chordata > Ceratodontiformes > Protopteridae > Protopterus > Protopterus annectens. The sequence goes on from NC_056737.1 coordinate 835,961,293, forward strand.
TGTGTTTGAAATGATGTATGAAAAGGAATGCCAGAGTAAAAGTGAATTCAGTTCCTTAGTGAGGATTTTTGTTCAGACATTCATTTGATTAACAATGTTAAAACTGTAAAATGCACCTCAGACCATATACAACCCCATAGCTTCTGGGGGACCTAGTGTCCCTGTGTAGGAAATGTTTATATAGATGACTTGTGTACCATGTAGGAACTGTCAAATTGCTGTGTAGACACATAGGGATTTGCCACCTGCAAATTGCATGCTGCCTGGCATTTTATAAAATGGTAGCCCTTCTTTTTGCAGTAACAATGTCAGGGAACAGCAAGTGGGGCCTTTATTGCCATGTATGTGAGCAACATATGGCACTCAGCATTTCAGGAGGTGGGTAATGTCATAGACTCCACACATGGTGGTGGCTCTGTTTCTTGCCATATTGGGGAAACAGATGTGCCCATCTGTATGCAACAGAGCTTGAGTACTGAGATGTGTTTGTTGCCTGTCTCTGAAAGACCCTTTTATCTGGAAGGGGAAGTGCTTCACATTTCTTGATATCCACAAATAGCAAGAGACATCCATGCATTCTTCAAGATTCAGCTTGTGGACCATGTAGGTCAGGTAGTGTCTATATAATGTCTCAGTTCATGCAACAATGATCCTAGAGCTGATGTGACATTATCCTGTGTCAGTGCTGTTTTTGTTTGTGCTCCCTGCCATCTTACTGCACTCCTGAGTTACTGCTAGCAGCACTAACATTAATGAAATGCTGTTACAACCATTTGTGCTTTGATCATTTTTGCCAGGTGCAACTCTAAATGTTTCTGCATCTTTTGCCTGTATAGTTTGAATTTGTGCCTGATGACTGTGAATTGTGAACTGTGTTCATCTACTCTCATTTGCATCTCATTATGTGCTCTTTACAGTGCTTCTTCATTTGCATGTCGGTATACTCTCATTTACATATCTCTGTTGCCATGCCATTTGCCTCTTCACCTTTCAGTGTTATCGGGTTCTGTGACTCACTACCTGGCTGCACATTCTCATTTTCAGTGCAGACCTGCTCTGTGCACTATACACCTTGACTATGAACACTAGCCTGTCTTCTGCATGGTGCAGTGATGGTTGGGAATGCTCCTGTCTGAATGAAAGAATAAAATAATACCAGACATATACTTGGAGTTCTGTTCAAGTTAATATTTGATGTGCTGGCAGCAAAATTAACAGATGATATTGTTTTATCATAGATCGACTATTAAGATCTATTGATATTTTAAATGAAAAATGCATTATTTCAGTAATAATTACAACAGCATTATAAGATGGCAAAAATGGTCCTAAAAATTTCTTCACAGATACTGTTGTGTGTCCTGTCAACCAGCCCTAATCCAGCTGTACCCTATAGCACATGAAGGGTGGGATTAGTGTATATTTGTGGTGACAATAAAAAATTAATCTGAAATTGAAATTTTCCTGAATGCAGTGTCTTCAGTGTACCTAGTTCATTTTATTGTTTTAGGCCAGTTACAGTGCGTGCCCCAGACAAGGGATGGACATGAACAAAAGCTGCAGATTTAAGGAAGGTTAGCAAGTTATGGTTTCCAAAATGTTAACAATATTTAAAGGGCTAAAATTAGAGAGAGAGAGAGAGAGAGAGACACACACACACACACACACACACACACACGATACAAACTCGCATCACAGAATCAAGGGGCGTAAGTAACAAATGAAGAGTTACAAGACACAAGATACATTTCATAGAGGCTTTGCAAGCAACACATTTAAAGAGGATGTCTCTACAGACACCTAGACTGGCAAAGTCTGATAGGCACAGATCAGTCTTCAATAGGTTCACTGATCTGATAGCTGTGCTGTTGCAATGAATATTACTGCAGAAATTAGGTTTAAGGTAGTGCTATGCACACACAAGAAAAAAGTACATATTATTTCAGATGCTTGGTCAAACTGAGAAAACAAATACCAAGATATTATAATAAAAAGAAAGTATTATTCTTGAGCCAGACAACAAGCATAGCATGACATTTACAAGTGTAAGAAGACTACCCAGGACCCCAGAAGATACGGTAGATATGCTGCAGACTAGATGAAAAATAATGCTGACTATGTCTGCTTTATGTAATATACATCAGGAACTTTAAAATAATTTGCAGTTGTTTACCATGAACTTGCCTTAATTTTAATGGGTTATCCTTTTGCAGCTAAAGTACTACAATAAATATTGAATGTAATACAGATTATTGATATCCCATGGATCGTAGGACATTACTAGGCTATTGATCCTGAGTATGCAGAGCTTATGAACTTGTTTGACTGGCGGTATTGTTGCCATTGAGCAATGGAGGAACTCCTTAAGGAAATAAAATAGAAAGTTTCCTAATGGGCCAGATGGTAGTTCAGAGGCATCACCATCAATGTAGCCTCTACAAGTTACTTTTCTGCATAATGTTCTGCCCATTCCTTTATTCAATAGACGTCATGCTTATGCCACTGAGAATGAAAGTAGTCAGTTGTAGTGACTTACTACATTGGTGATGGCGAACATTTTGAATTCGGAGGGTCAAAAATTCGGAAAATGCCTAACTTGACTCTGCTTGAGAGTCACCTCCCCCAAACAAAAAAATAAAATAAATTAAATAAATAAAAATAAATAAAACAGCATGGCTCTCAATATATCAAGAATAAATCTCAACAGAATCAGGAACAAATCTAGAAATAAGAGACATGTACAGTTTTAAACTACTAGTACTATTAATTTGAGACACTGACAGAAAAAAAAATGAATGTGAATTAATATACATTTTCTGAAGTAAAATTAGTCTATAAATCTAATTATTGTCATTGTTAAGTTTAAAAAGTTGCCAGTTTTAGGAGGGATGAAGAAGGACAGTTGAGAGAAATGTAAAACAGCAAACTCCTAGAAATGCAGACTACTTGCCCTTTGCAGAAATTTAACCACAAAGAGCAAATAATGTCAGCACTGCCCTTTGCAGATTCTATTAAGACAGTAGACAGTATACCAAAATAGTTTTTGAGGTTAATACCTTCCTTACCTCTGCAGCAGTGTTCTTGAACTGGCTCCTGGCACAAAATAATTCAATGCACTTCACACAAGCAACAAATGCAAAAACAGTTTCTTTGGTAACGGGTGTTGGTGAATGCTGGTGTGTCACCCAAAATGTCATGGTGGTATGTCACCTTTGACATGCATGTCATAGGTTTGCCATCACTGTATTACATCAGTAAGGGTCCATTGTGGCATTCCTGTGACAGTATCACATGAGTAAACTTTACATTAAAATGAATAGGTACAAAAGAGGACTCCATTTTGTGGATTGCTCCTACAATTCTAACTACCTGGATAAACTATGGCAGTTTGCTACCATATGCAATATTTCCTCTGATTCTGCATTTCTGGGCATAAATGAAGCAGAGTATGAATCTTATTTATTTATATTTGTTTACTGGGGTCGTACACTGATCTCAATGGACTGTTTTCAGGCACAGCATGGGTGAATAGGATCACATAAGAAATGAACAAATCGTATTTACAGATACAATGATATTCTATAAAACATATATACGTACTTACAGATAGAAAAAAATATGCTACAACATTTAGTTCAAGAACCAACTTACAAAGTTAAACATTGGATGGAAAAATTTAATTATGCTTAGCAGAGCTTTTTGGATAAGATGTAGCTATAATGACAGCGATGGCTTAGGCTAAGAGCTTTGCAGCTTATCGTTATATAGAGAGGTATGAAGACATTTAAAGAGGCAAGTGAGAATATTTGCAGGAAATGAAACCATGGGGGGGAACAGAGAAGTGGAGATAAAGGCATGAGGGGGAAGAGAAGTAGAAAGGAGAGAAGTGCAAGAGATGCAAAGAGAAGAGGGAGGTAGGATGAATGAGAGGAAGTAAGTGAGGGGATGACAAGAAGAGATAAGAGAGGATGAAGCAGGGATAAAGGGGTATGAGGGAGTTGCATGATTCATGTAATGTGACCTTTGTGAGTGCAGCTGCATTTTCTTGGGTGAAGAGGCGTTCTTTGAGATCTTTTTTGGAGATTTTTTATGTTTAATGAACAAATATACAGACAAATCAAGGGCACTGCCATGGGGGCATCTTTTGCCCCCATGTATGCCTATCTGATGATGGGTTTGTATGGGTTAGAATGGTTATATCATATAGATTTTTTTAAATGATGTAGTTAGTTATTTTTGTTTTATAGATGATCTTGTTTTTATTTGTAAAGGTGGGATATCTTATGTTGGTCAGTTTATAGAAGTTATGCAACATAACAGATTTGGACTTTCCTTTGACGGCATACAGGTGGGCAAAGATATAACTTTTTTAGACATACATCTGATTTTGGAGGACAGCAATACTTTACGTACATCTGTGCATAGAAAATTTGCTGATAGTAATCAGTATTTGGTGGGGACTAGCTGTCATCCAGTTCATACTTTGGTCTCCTTGCCCTATGGGGAATGTATGAGACTTAGACAGGTATGTAATACTGACATGGACTTCTTTAAAGAAATTAGTGTGACTAGTGAGATATTTAGATTGAGGGGCTATAGTGAAGCTAGTATTCAAACAGCTATAGATAAGGTTATTAATGAACAACATAAAGTTGGTACTTATAAGGATGGACGTAAGGGGTATAAGTTAGATGTTAGAAATCAAGAGACAAGACTAGTTTATTTTGTCTCTACATATAGTGTTTTCAGTGATGTTTTAATAGATATTGTTAAACACTACTGGAATTTTTTGTTTAGATCAATGGACCTAAAAAATTTATTGTCTAGATTTTTAGGCATTTCATTTCGTAGAGGTAGGAATTTAAAACATATTTTGGTACATAATAAATTTAAATATCCCACTGAGACATTGCAATATAGGACCATGCAGAGATTAGGAACTTCACCCTGTGGTCATTGCAATGTATGTCATTATATTGTTCCAACTTTTAAGTATATAAATGGCCATGTATTTGAGGTTAAAAATACATATAGCTGTAATACTGAAGGTATTATTTATGCGTTGAAATGTCCGTGTAACCTTGTATATATAGGAGAAAGTAAAAGGAAGTTTAAAACTAGACTGCAGGAGCATGTCAGGAATATTATAAATAATAAAGAAGATAGCCCTGTTGCTAAACATTTTATGCTGGCTCACAATTCTAATCCAAATGGGTTACAAGCCACTATCTTAGAACATATTTTGAAGGGTGTATTTTCTGATGATTTGTAAAAAGAAGTTGTTATATAAAGAAAGTATTTTCATTTTGAAATATGACACTTTATTTCCTCAGGGTCTGAATGTGGAATGTAACTGGAGGCCTCTTATCTGATGAGAAAGTAGTATTAAGTATTTTTTAATGTTTATTGCTTAATTGGTTTAGGCTGCTTGTTTAATTGTTAGATGTATTAGGGTATATAAACTGTGCAAGTTATGTAATGTTTTGTACTCCTTGAAGGCGGTTGCCGAAGTGCTAGAGGTGCAATAAACTGGTGTTTTAAGTGGTTTCTTCATTTGTGGTCTTCCGTTTTATCTTTTCTTTTTGGTTCGTGCAGTGTTCTTTGAGATCTTGCCTGAAGTCCAAGTAAATCTGGATGTCTCTGACTGAAAGTGGAATGGAGTCCCATGTTTTAGGTGCTAGGATGGAAAATGCATGGTGAGTGCAATGAAGTTTAGTTTTTGGAGTTAGTAAGGTGGGTTGAGATTGAGAGATACCCGTGAGATTATATGTGGAGTATGTGATGAAAAGTTTGAGTGAAGGGGGGGCAGCTCTCAAATGTACTGGGAGCAAATTAACTTTGATGAGAGTTAGACAGTCAGGTTCATTATTGGGTGAGTTAATAATGAACCAACAGATTTTACTGGAGATTGTTTGCAAGGTGGTGGCATTTTTTTTTTTGAGGCTGCAGCTAATATGGTTACTTCATATTCGAGTTGCGGTAAGAGGATTCCTTTACCACTGGCTGCTTTGGCTGGCTTGGACAGAACACATGACAGCTTATTTGGCTAGAACAATAGTGTGTTGATCTTTCTTCATGTGTTTTGAATATGTAGTTGAAAGTTAAGAGATTGGTCTAGTCAAATATCAAGGTATTTGAAGGATGTGATAGTTTATATGGTGGTATTGTTAACATCTTTCATATTAAGGAAGCCGGATACTTTGGCTATTTTTAGTTGGTTCCAAATACCACTGCTTTTGTTTTTGAGGGACTAAGTATAGGTTTCTGGCCTATTACCCAGAATATCTTCATAATGTCAAATCTTGAAATAATCTTTAATCAATAGTAATAATTATTAATATCAATATTAATATTAATATTAATAAATAATAATATATCTTAATAATCTTCAGAATGGGCATATCCTGTAATCTTTATAATTCAACTTATCATCTTGGAATTTTGAAGATGTCTAGTTTAGGGTCAAGTTGTGGTATCTTAACAAAATCTTATGTGCATTCTGTGGAGCTTTAATGAGGCAACATTATTTATTTCATGTAAATACTCATGAGCATACGAGTTAGCTGAAGAAAGACAGCCTTCAGTTCAATGGAATTTTGCAGGTATCTCATATACATCTGCCACTCCCCTTAACAAGTTGCACACTGTATCACATCTGTCCTATACACCCTTAATCCCTTGCCCTACCAATTGCAAAATAATGACAGACTGTATTACCTGATAGTGACAGGCGTCTATCTTCAGTTTGTTAACTGATGTTTTATTTCTTTTGAAAGTAATTTGAAGGATACAAAAACTTTAGTACATAGTAAAATATATTTCTATTTATTTTAATGCATTTTAGTGCTTGAATATAGCCCCAGTAATAAAATCAATCTTTGCAAAAAAGTACAATGCAGTTTGTTAATTTACAAATGAAGTCAGCGTATTTGGAACAGTTGCACAGTACTTTTGACTCTAGTGATTTAATTTAATACTAGCACCATTGCATACAGTCTTCAAATAAACAGAGTCAGGGGTGTATCATCTAACAGGAGATGTAGGGGAGTTAGAGATTATTAGTATAATTTTGATCATTTTGTGCTAACTGCCCATCAGTGCGGTAGACCCATCCGACGTAGCTCATCCATACCACCATGTATAACTCTGATGGTGGTAAGAATCTCATAGCGGGCAGACTAGAGTTATTATACAGCTGGTGATTTAAAAACAGTTTTGACACATAGCTATGTGTGTATAAATTTCTTCTTTATAACTGGCCTGCAGCTTCCACAATATGGTGGACCACAGTAATGTTTAACAGAGATGGGTGTTCAGGCTTCTGCCATTTCATTCAGTTCCTAGATAGCTATTCTAATGAATAGTTCCCCTTACATTTCATAGTCACTATCACTGCAATAAGAACTCCAGGATCAACATGGCTACAGCTGGATATATGACACTGTTAGTAGCAACATTTCTAGAATTTTTTGAAATTGGCACTGCAATGAGAACAGATGTGTGCCTTTCATTTCCTTAATCAGTGTTCACATGCATTCATTGTTGCTCAAAGAGAATGAAAAGTGAACATTGTTCAAATCTCACTTAATTGTACAACATGTACATGTACATGAAGTTGGACTTATAAGAAATTGAGAAACATATGCTAGGCAGTATGAATATAAGCCAGAGAAATATCTTAAAGTGAGACAATCAGTCTTTGTAATTCATGATTCTATACTAAAGAATGCAGACAATTTAGTTTACAGGAAAGATAGCCTGAATTAGGTTATCAAATCTTTGCATCAGGTTCACGTTTTACACCTACCTAAAATGAAGACAAAATGACAAGTAAGTATAATGACATCGGTGTCATCTGTAAAGTTATGGAAAGGATCGTCATTGGTCTCATCTGTAAAGTTATGGAAAGGATCGTCGTGGAATTAATGAATAAGGATATATATAACCTACACATGACATCGGTCTCATCTGTAAAGTTATGGAAAGGATCCTCGTGGAATTAATGAATAAGGATATATATAACCTACACATGACATTGGTCTCATCTGTAAAGTTATGGAAAGGATCCTTGTGGAATTAATGAATAAGGATATATATAACCTACACACTCTTGACCCAACCCAGTCTGCATTTACCAAGGGCAGGCCCTTTCTACTTGACCTAGTCAGCTTCATTGAAAAAGTTACTGAAGCAACCGATGAGGACAAAATAGTGCACATCTCATGTCAAGAGCTCGCAAAGTTGTGCAATACTATTTGACCCTCAGGTAGGTTCATAGATAGGTTCATAGATTAGTACTAGGCTAACTGCCCTTGTGGGCCATTTTAAGCCCAGCCAATTACCCCATGTGAGAATCAAATCCTGCACCTTGTGTTTGTAAGGCAAACACCTTAACCATTATGCTAACCTCCTTCCCACTTATGCCAACCTCCCTCCCACTATATATTTGTTTAAACATTGTGGTCGTTCCAGCTGTGACAAGTGTTTGCACAGGGAGATATCGAAAGGGGCATTATACTCCAAATAAAAGGACTTCCTTACAACAGTGGATACGTGTTGATCAATACTATAGAGAATACGTGGTACTATAGAGAAATTCTCAAACTAAGTTTTAGTCCCTGCATAACTTATTGAATAGTAAACTGGTTCGCAACTAGAACCTAAGAAGTCAGGGTGGGAGGCTATACCTCCTCCAAAAAATCTGTCACTAGTGGGGTGGACCCCAGGATTCACTTCTTGTGCCACTCCTCTTTGGCATTTACTTCTCAGAGGTCAAAATTAATGGGTTTGTGGCTGATCATGTTTTGTAGATGACTGCAAATTTGGTGCCATCATAAATTCTCCAGATGACATCAAGATCCAATAAGAAGACCTGTCCCAGACAAATAACTGGAGTCAAAACCATAGACAAAATATAAATTCCAAGAAGTGCATAATCATATCCTTCTGCAGGCATGACTGCCCTTGTAACTATCACATTGACAACACTCCCCTGAAAATTGATCCAATAGTTAGGCATCTGGGAACCTAGGTGAACCATGAACTGTTCTTTGATCACCACGTATCCACTGTTGTAAGGAAGTCCTTTTATTTGGAGTATAATGCCCCTTTCGATATCTCCCTGTCCAAACACTTGTCACAGCTGGAACAACCACAATGTTTAAACAAATCAAGGACTTAAGTCATAAAAACTATGCAGACCATCTTAAAGCCTTGTCACTCTTCTAAGTATCACATGGGCTACTGAGGGGTGACCTCTGCCTTGTGTATACAGCTTCAACAGACCCTATTTTGTCAAACCTATTACACATTTGCAAGTCTAATAGTATCATAAACATCCACTTGAGGGGTCTCAAGCTCTTTTGCAAAATAAATACAATATGTTGGAGGGATAGGTTAAAATTAACAAGAATAATATCACTTCTATGGAAACCTCTTCCACTCCACATAAAACTACTCTTATTTCACTCAAATGTAATTTGGACAAATGGATGGTAATCTCTGTCTCTCATGGATATTGGGAACATGCAAATGCTCCAACATATCCTTGCTTGGTCCATCTTTGGGCTATTTGTACACAAAATATAAAGTCTAAATTCTACCATGGGAATGTAAGGTTAAGCTTCTTAAGATCCTCACAGATCAATAACCTAGTACGTACCTATGAACCTATTTATATCTGATATGATAATATTTATAAAATCAAATTTCAATGGAAACATACATAAAGAATACATTACTGCAAAGTATATAAAAATGATACAATGATTTATTATTCTAGGAAGCATTATTCCCAGATAGCATGCTGTGCAGAAAAAAATAATGTAAAATTAATATCACACATTAAGTTACAATAGTGCTTTCCAGAATGAAATAAAATATGGCTGCAATTTAATTAGATATGGGAATTGTAACTGGTACACTAACATGAGAAGCTATCATTTTTTGCCATTTGCAGTACAGCCAGCAAGATGTTGGACAGTATATCTAAGAATATTACTTCATAACAACCAAGAATATAGGATTCTTTGTATATAACATTATACGTTATGTATTATACTATTACAGAATTTACATTATGATAAATTATCACAATATAGAAGGCACATATAGCTGATTAAAGGAATAAAAAATTAAGAAAGACATTTATAGATAAAATCTTTGGGGTTATGCAGAATGGTTGAAACAACTGAAAATAAGCTGCACACAATATAGGAGCTGGAGAGGAAGCCTAATCATAATATTCAAAGTCTGCCAAAATAAATTTTATTTGAAAGTCTAGTGTGGTGCAGAATAGATGGAGAGTGTCTATAACAACCTGTAAACCCAAAATAAATTCAATTCACAGTAAAGCATTAAAGATTGCCCTGCTATTGTTATTCTTTTCATAGAAGTAACACATAAATTACTTATCAAAAAATGCTTCAGACAGAATCCTACCCTTAAAATGGAAAGACCTGTCCTACCTCTTTACAAGATCACTGTGACCATCTGAAAAAAGGAGACCTGAAGCAAATAAAAAACATAACAGAATACAGTAAATGTAATTTAACTGTATTACAGAAACTATATGAATGAAATACCTTACTCAACAATGGGGAGATGAAACATACACAAGGGCAGATGTATCTATAGGGTTAAACAGGAATCATTAAAATGATACCATGGTGATCATGTGATCAGGAGGGGCGTGACAAATTATCTCATGAGTGGCCAAACCAAAAATGGGAGAAAAATCTGAATCCCACTAGTATGCACACCAATCATGTTATCATGCAGCACATCTTCAATATTCCGCTTATCAATGTATTTGGTGTTTTTATTTTCATTGCACTTTTCTCATGCACTTGAGTAGTTTGTGGTCTTACACATTTTTTCTAGTAGAAGTGAGGAAGAACACATTTACCACTATACTTTTTTTGTGATAGTTTTTTTTTTGGGGGGGGGGACAGTTTTTTGTGCCTTTTTGATTGCTTGTACTTCAGATGAGTGATGATTGTTTTGCTTTTCACATTCAGATAAATAGTGAAGAACCCTACAAGCATATAATATCAACCCTCATTAGCAAACTAGCCTTTGCTTAAGTAGAGGCCAAGTGACTGGAGTCCATGAACCCCATGGTTTAAGTATGACCACAGAAACATGTCAAAGAGACTTAAGTACTCACTCTGCATGAAACAATCAAGTACTCCAGTGTGTGTGTGTGTGTGTGTGTGTGTGTGTGTGTGTGTGTGTGTGTGTGTGTGTGTGGGAGGGGGGGTATCACAGTCTGCTCTAGAATCTTCTTCTAAAGGGTGGGTTTTGTGGTGGCGGGGGCCATGTCTCTGCTAACACCTGTTGCAATCAGAAAATGAAAAGCAGGACATCTTCACCTCATTAAATGAGAGTACTTAGAGGATTTTACAGCCATGATAGGTTGGTGAAGGTGCCTCATGCTCCTTTACCTTGCTTTAGTCTACCTAACACCTTAACTAACAGAAGTGACTGACAAGTACCTGAACGAATATCTCTTTTTCATAGTAAGACTTCATCTGATGAGTTAAGGCTAAAACATCTTGTGATGGTATCTTTAACTGGCTGAGTTAAGGCATCAATACTTGTTTTGCCCTTGAACATCAAGAGGAAGCTCTGTAATGATCTTGTTTGATGATATGATGATGTCAGGAACACTTGAAAGGCCTTTTCTTCTTAGGCAATAAACATGGCATCTTTCCAACGATGTATATTAGGATAATGTCTGAACTGTACAAACAGCTAGAAGGAATACAGGATTCCGGGGTGAGGCATACCCCTTTATCCCTTCCACTGGGCATACTAAGAGGGAATGAATGGCCAAAGCATGAGTGTGTGATGTCAGAAACTGAATTACGCACTGATAGGGGTACCTCAATGAGTACCCTGATACCTATCCACTGCAGACGCCCCTCAAAGTAAGAGTGGTATGAGAAACTTGTATCACAAGTTCAGCTGAAGCTACTATCAGACAACTATTGCAGGGGTAATGCTTTCAACTTCAGACTTAGTCAGTTGGGTTTGACTAGCATCCTGAGCACCACAGGATTAGCTGGAGTATGCGACTCAACTGGCTAAAGGTCAGCTCTTCCAGTTTAGGAAAAGGCTAAGGATTTGGCAACTGCTAAGAGGGACACTACTAGCAAGGCTAGAAGTAACATGGGGCTAAGTAGACATCTAGTGTTTATACATGTGGAAGTTGGTACAGTGTGCATGTTAATGTCACTAAATGCTTGTACCTCAAACATCAAGTCTACTGAAAGAAAAAAACTTCCAGCAATCAGGATAACCGTGTTGGCTTTCTGTTCACCCCTGCCAATACTATGAATGTCTACCAGTCCAGACAGGAAGCAAGACTGCTGTCTGAAGGTCTGTTAGGCAGATGAAGGTCAGAAGAAAGGAGGAGGAGTTCTAGGACATAACCTTTTATCAGTGTCTGGAAATGATCAAGAAAGTTCAACTACCTTCTTATAGCTAACAGAATTCTGAGTGTTGATTTTTTGCAGTTTTAGATGTTTTTCATCAGATACAGGTTTTATTAAGTGTAATTGGAAACATTTGCTGATTAAACGACTCTCTTAAATACAAAAAGTACAAGTAGGAAAACAGTGCAGACTTGTAGGGTGTGCTCTGTTTGCAACTAATTATTTATGTAGTTTGTTATTGTGTTTGTTACAAACACAGTATGATACAATATGCTTCTCTTGAAAGTGTGCCAGAAACAAAACTTCACATATAATTTAACATGTTCTGTTTAAGTGAATACTGATGCTTGCTATTGAGAAAGACATTTAATTTTATTCATTTGAATTACAGTTTAATTTTGGTAAAAGAAAACAAGATGGGTAAGCAAAGTAGAGCATGCTGTCTATTCAGCCTATGGCCCTGATTCCAAAAGACTTGCTGTGAGTGTAAAGTGACCCTTACACTGAGACCAGGTGTTTTGGTATCTGATCTGTGTAGCAAGTCTACTTATAGATAGAGCTTAGACTGAAGTAAGTCACTTACACTGAGAGCAAGTCTTTCAGAATCAGGGCCAACTTACACTGAGAGCAACTCTTTTGGAATCCAGCCCTATGTGGTTTTGATCAAAATGCATTTTCTAATATTTCTTTAACAAATGCTGCTTTGTCTGCTGTTACTGGTTAAGTACCATTCAAAGAATACAGGAAAAAAAGAGAAATAAAGCATTTTAAATATGGGGTAAACACCTACATTCCCTTGCAGGAGCTTATTCCCCCTGCATCATCTAGAATATAACTGAATATGAGGTTTTCGCATACTGGAGGAAAAGGGAATGCCCACAGCATGAAAGAAGACATGGCTTTCAATCAACTATGTTTCACAGAGTAAAATGTGATTGCAATATATTTTGTTCAGGCAGTCATTGGAGAACTGAATAACTTCCCAGAGCAAAATAAAATAATAATAGTCTCTTGCATATCGATTTGCGGGTTCCGGCGTGTAGCTCCAAGATATTTTCCTGCGAGTTACATCGCCGAAACCAAAAGGCTGCAGCAGCACTTTGCCGTAGAGCAATACAGCTGAAAAGCATAGCCGCTGCAGCTGTAACCTATGCATAGACTTATTACAACTGGTGGCGATCCTTACAGACAGCTGCCCGGCTGCATTCTAGCAGGGACAGCCATACTAGATATGTACCATGCTCTGTATTCTCGTGTAAGGAATGCATTTATTTTATTATTTAGTTTAGGTTACAGCTGCAGCGGCTATGCTATTCAGCCATATTGCTCTATGGCAAAGTGCTGCTGCAGCCATTTGGTTTTGGCGATGTAGCTCGCAGGGAAATGTCTTGCGAGCTACATGCCGGAACCCCGATGTTGCATTCCAACATTTTGACAACAAGTTTGTTATCGCTTCTCAAAGGAAATCTCATGAAAATTAAAATTTAAATATATAAATGTCTGGATAATTTTGTCATCTGTTTTTTCAAAAGAGTGACATTTAAGGTAAAATAACTGCAAAACTCAAACTACACATCATAATTAAAAACATTGCAATCTATTGCTTAACTTGTAAATGCCAAAAACTAGTTTCAGCTTTAAAAAGAGTACCAGATACATGTGAAATCTGTCACATTGACCTCTCCTACTATATATCTGAATAATAACAGCCCATTGGTTGGCATTATTGTTATTAAAAGTTAACAGAAATCCCAAAAAGAGAAATGGAATGTTGAAACAACTGTACTCACTGACACTGACAGCATAACACCATGCATTCATAATGGTCTTAGCTATGCAGTATCAATTGCAATAAAGAGTTATTCCTTTTATTGTGCTGGTTTTATTAAGATCATGTAACTAGCCATGGAGAGGCTCATTCAAAAATATTTTAAATAATGGCCATTTAGTATATTTAAAATGTTCAGAATATCTGCATTGACTGGCTTGTTTAACAGCTGAGTATAATGAAATGAAACAAAATGCTTTAGTACTAGAACTTAAGGAAATTTCAACTTATGGAGTTTACTTAAAAATAAGTTTCTTCTTTAGTTGTCTAAAGTCATGCTCAAAGAACTAACAAACATTCCTCTTCTTTGAACACTATAGGCTCCTTTAAAACTGTGAAAAACAAAAAAATAAATATTTTGTGTAATTGCAAAAAGAAAAAAAAAATCAGACACAACCTATTCCTATCAAAAAAAATGCAGCTAGGAAAAAGAAACTGGAAAACATTCATAAAACAAGAATTACTTGGATTCTGGCACCAGGCAAAGAAATAATGTGATATGACTCAGGCATCCTGGGGTCCCTTTTGTTATATCCCTTTTGTTTATAAATTCAATCACAGTTCAGCAAACAAAAGTTGACTGAGTGCTTGAATGCCCTTATATGGCCTGCTTTATGACTTATCAGTACCCATCTCACGTAATCTGTTTCTCTGACTCCTGAATAAAGATGACCTGTGGCCTGTATCTAGAAAAATCCACTTTATGTATTGAAATTTAATTAGCTTACTTTCAACTTTTTTAAAACAGATATGTAAACCTTTGACTTTGTGTTGTTTTAAATTGAGTTATTGGTACTGAGTGAACAATGTGCTTCTAAGTCAGTCTCCACTGTTTGAA
The DNA here is from genome assembly GCF_019279795.1 of Protopterus annectens. NCBI lineage: Eukaryota > Metazoa > Chordata > Ceratodontiformes > Protopteridae > Protopterus > Protopterus annectens. The sequence goes on from NC_056737.1 coordinate 835,976,396, forward strand.
TTCTGAAATGATTGTTCATGTGTTGATTTTATGAAATAGTTTGCAGCCTTCCCTGCTTAAAAATGATTATTGGCAAAAGCACAGAAACAAACCGATAGGTGTATCTATTAATTTCAAAAACATTTTGAGAGTTCATTAGAAATTTAGAATGGTGTGAAAATTTACTGGGAGAAAATTATTCTCAACTTTCAAACTGCATATCCATCCTCTCCTGTGGCTTCTGTGGTGTACTGGAGAGCCATGTAAGTTAAAACTGTTTTGCATTTCTTTTGAACAAATCCATGACCTTGGAGTGACTGAATAGATCCTAGAATAAAAGAATGACAAATGAATTATTAGCCTTCATGGAGATTAGCAATCAGCATGGGAAGGATCATGAGAAAAATGAGCTAATAAATACAATTCAAAATGAATAAATACCACTGGCTTTAAGAATTCTTATTTGTTAAGACACTAAGCAGATGTTTCAGTTTAGATGTGCAGTATTAGTAAACTCCATATTATTATCTAGATTACAGTTAATTTTGCATGAATTATTTTAAGTTGTAAATGACTTTTTCTGCAACTGATTTTCAATATTAAAAAAATATGCTTTTGGAACGTTTCTTTAATGGTAGTTTAATGATGGATTTGGATGCTGACATTAGCTAAATGAATTTCAAGGAGCACTGTCTTGTCATATAGGAAGCATATTTCTATAATAAGTGAATGCAATTTATTAGCATACAAAAATGTGTAGTTTCAGTGGCTGTGAATGTCAAATCTATAACAGACAAATTAAGGCAAATTGTATTATAGTAACATAAAAATATACAGTGGGTCATTCTTATAAAAACAAAAAAAACCCTGCTTAGCTGGAATACTGGGCCAGACATGTTTTAGAGAAGTCTGCTGACATCTTTATTTTCTTCACAGGGATTTTTATTCTGTTCGTATGTTGGGTGGTAATGGTTGAGATTATCTTTAGGACCTGTCCATCAGCCTGTCTTGCTTTAGAGTTTTATTTGACCTATCTCAATGCTCTTTAATATTTATTGTCCCTTGAACGTAATGTATAAAGGCCCAAAATGGAATGTGGAATCTGGATTCTGCTTCTTCCTTTATCACTTCAGTGGTGAGATTTAGTGGCAGTTACAGTCTTATCTTTGATGAAGAAAAGAAAATGTAGGTGAAAATAATAATTTAATTTACAAAAAGAGAATGTCACCTGTGACATTTGCTCTCTTCATTCTATGTGCTGGGAAGGGAGCATTCTTGGGCAACTTCAGAACTTGTTTTGTAGGGTCCGCAGAATTCATTTTCTGGTACTTTGGTATCCATTGCATGATTATATTTATGATTCATGTTTTTGTAAATAAAAAGAAATAAATATGTTATATTAAAGTTAAAAAATAAGAGAATTTCTTCTGCTACTCTCAGTGGCTAAGAGGATGCATGTAAATGAAAGTACAACAAAGCAGGAGCAACAACCGAAAACACAGAAGTCCATAATGAAGCACTTTACTATAGGGGTTTATTCTCGCATTGTAGGAAGATAAACTTTAGCCTATCCAAAATGTGCTATGCTAAGCATTTTGGTAAAAGTTCAGTATACTTTGGCTGTCAGCGTGCTGAAAGGTACCTTATATCTATAAAAGGATATTATGTGGTCAGCTTTTCTGTGTAAGGAAGGAGAACGAAGATGTATTTTCTTTGCTTCTTATCTAAAACAGTTTCTTACAGTGCAATTGTTCTTTTAATGCATTTATTGGGTCACTGCAATTCAGCTTAAATGCAACACCTCAGTAAATCCTACTTAGGTGGAGACAAGTGGATTAGCTCCTGATGTTCCTTATTTGTTAATGATCTGCTGTGTAATTTAAGAAACAACTGGATACTGAACTTAAATAGCAATAAGTTAACATGCATTTCCATGTGTATGCAGGACAACTTGTAGTACACCTTGAATTAAATCAGAGGGGGCATGTTATTAGTTTGAACACAATGCTACCTGGAAGTCGTGTTGTTTTGTTTATCAGACATTATTTTAAAAAGGAACATTCCTTACAAAAATAACTGTAGAAATTGAGAGACACTTTATAAAAGGCAACTGAAATGTACCTCAAAACATAAATGTAAAGGTCTGGGCAAATATGTTTCTATTACAAAAGGCACAACATAGAGATCTCAGTCCAACTCTACCAGCATTTTGCCACATTTTCCATTGGATGTTGTCTCAAGATAAATGCCACTTGCAGTGTCAAACATCAGGCATGCCCCCATGAATGGCAGATGGTATTATGCTCCTCTATAATAAGCCTGGTTGTACTATATTTTTAAGGCAAAAACATTTACATGTTAAGTCTTTTATTTACTAAAAAGTCAAATATCTTGATTTCTGATACAAGGCTTATTTATTTATTTTTTTGTTCTCTTCCCCCTCTGACAATCACACTTACTGGCCAGCTTGCTGAGTTGGCCAATATGCTCCCCTGGGGAGAGGACTGAGCTTCATGGTTCATTACTTGTCTCACCCTGGGGGTTGACGGTTGAGCTACTGGGATAAGATCCATCCTTCAGAAAGGGACCAGGATTTTCTAAGCACTAATGCTCTCTCCAATGTGCTGGCAACTTGCTGTCAGGCTGAGCTGGTGAAGTTTGCCAGCAAGGTCATCCTCCCAGGACATCTGCTTTAACTCCACTTCTGAATTTCTCATCACCTTCATTGGACTTACAGCCAATATCTACTGTCATGGGTCCTGATTCTGGAGCCCTTCCCTCTCAAACTCTTGAACAGAGAATGTCAGTATCTGTGAAACTTTCCTCACCCAGAGCCCCTTTGTCTTCCAATGACTTCTAGAAAATGGTGGAAGACATCAGCCTCAGGAAGGAAAGACTGCTGACAAGAGTCCTTCTTGTTTTCTTTGTTCAGAGATGCCAGGAAAGCATTTCTGAGAACCATGTGATATATTTTGGACCAGAATCTATAAGTCTGTCAAACTCACAAGTTTTTTACTCAACGATACAGAGCACAGTAGCTTAGTAGAAAGATTACTGTTTCACACCTCCAGGGTTAGAGGTTCAATTCTGAGTTCCAGTCACTGTCTGTGTGGGCTTTGCACGTTCTCCTCATGTATATGTAGGTTTTCTCCATGCAGTTCTATTTTTCTCATCTTCCATAAGCATGCTGGTGGACTGGCTACACTAAATTGCCCATATGTTTATATGTTGCATTTACTCCTACCCCTGTGGCCCAGGTCATGGTTCAAAAGAGTCTATGAATCAGACCACTTATCTGTTTAACAAATATTAAAAAAATTAAAGCAAGTCCAAAACTGCTAGCACCAGGATCATTATTGAGGTGTCTGACAATGACTGCCTCAACACCTACCTTTTTGGGGCCATTAGATTCAGTGCCAAAACCACTACCAGTGAGTTACATGGGATAAATCTATTTGCCATCATTATCAGTGCTGGTCCCTTCTTCAGTGCAATATGCCTACCATGTAATATGCAAACTTCATTATATGATAAGAGTATATACTGTATGATCAGAGTGAGATGTGGCCTTCATTGGGATATACTGCATGCACAGATTATTGGAAATTTTTCAAAGAATGTAGTTAGTCCAATAAGAAACAAAAAATGTAAAAGCAGGTCTACAGTATTACTGATTTTATTTATTTATCTTATTTATTTGTTATTCGGGTAAGTGGGCTGGCTCAAATGCGTCTTTCAGTTATGACACAGGCTTAGAAGACAACAGAAAATATCACAAAGTTAGAGATACATTGCACTAATACAATATATAATATTCAAACAATACAGTTGCAACAATTAGCAATCTAGTTATGCAAATGCAAAAAAGTGTGACAATAAATGACATTTCAATATTTAGTAATATGTGGCCATAGAAATTCTGCATTGGAGATTTTAATCTGAAATACTGTCAGCCATGATAGCCAAAACATTTGCACTTATTTTTAGCAAACAGGATGAGGAAGTAGGAAGAAAGTGATAAATCTGAACGTGCAGAGCCATATTGTGATGCACAAGACATTACTGCAGTAGCCAAATACATAGCAAGGCCCACTGCACAGAGTACTGATAAATCACATGTCAAGAATAACACATTGATAAATCACATGTCAAGAATAAGGTGTACCCCTACAAGCCTTTGTAAAATCAGAAGGAAACATAGTAGGAATAGAAAGACGCAGGGTCTGTAACATGGAACCCCAAACAGATGCACAGAATTGGGGAAGCAGTAAATTGCTTGTGTTTGGTTGCACTACAGTGAAATATATAATAGAGTCATAAACCTGATATGCTGAAGATATGCAAACATTAAAATGGGCAAAAAGGAGAGTAAGAATGTCAACTAGGAGTTAAAATTAAAAAGTGACTTGTGTGGGCTCAGTTGATACCAACTGCTATGGAAAATATAGCACATAAAAGCAGTTAATGTAGTTGAAAAAAGGAACAAAAATAACATTAATTACTGAAATGTCCAATTTACTGACTACATTCTATTATGTTCAAAGAGACACAAAGTCATGAAAGTAACACAAGCTGATGGAAAAATAATTGGGCAATTTCAACATCCAAATAGTTCTACTAGTCCTCTAGGAATAGTATTAATGAAAGAGAAAGGTCATAGGTTCATAGGTTCATAGGTTCATACTAGGCTATCTGCCCTAGGGCATTTATAAGCCTAGCCAGAGTGTGTGTGGCTTTCACCACCCCTTAGGATGAGAATACTATACCCATTAGTTTGCTGTGCCTCTGTCCAGCAGTGATACAGAGATGATTCCCGGGGTAAACCTACGATCTCCCATCCACTCGTCAAGATTTCTCTTGAACAGAGTCAGTGAGGGCTCTGCCTCACATGGACTGGGATTCTGTTCCATAGTGTAGGGAGTCTCTGGGTGATGAATCTGTCCCTCCAGCACGTCCTATTTATATCCGTGTTGAGGTTTAAGTCTCTTGCTCTTGTGGCTCTGGTGGATTTGGATTTTTTGAGGTGGAGCATGTCCATTAATTCCGGGTTGGACATGGCCTTGTATGTCAGGCACAGATCACCTCTGAGCAGATGGTATGCGACTGAATAGAGCTGGAGTTTCTTCAGTCGGGCATCGTATGACATATGTTTGAGCCCCTTTATCCTTTTGGTGAGGAACTTTTGGGGTCTTTCCAACTGCTGCAGGTGTCGGGTAAGGTACATTCCGAATGGGGCGTTGTACTCAATCATTGGTCTGATAAGTGAAGAGTACAGGGGTACAATGACCTCTCCTGATCTGGATGTGAATCCCTTCATGATCAGGTGGGCAATGTAGAAGGTCTTCCTAACCACTTTGGTAATGTGAGTGTCAGAAGAGAGGTTACTGTCAACTTGGGTCCCCAGGTCCCTGATAACTTCTTCCGTGTTTAATGGATTACCACCTATGTGGTAATTAGGGGTTACCTTGTTTTTCCCAAAGGGTATGACTATACATTTTTTGGCATTTAGCTTAAGGCCATGGCTCTGGCACCAGTTATCCATTTCTATGAGACCTCTCTGGAGGATGTCTGTGTCTGATGGAGTGTCAGTTATGGTGCCCAGTTTGCAGTCATCTGCAAATTTTGTCAGCCACAATCCCCCTATGTTTGCCTGCACTTCAGAAAAATAAATGCCAAACAAGAGAGGGCCCAGGACTGAGCCCTGTGGGACACCGCTCATGACCGGCTTAGAGTCTGACATGGCACCAGCAACTCTAACCCTGTGTGTTCTGTCCTTGAGCCAGTTTGCAACCCATCTTGTGACATATGGGTTTACATCTAAGCTGGTGAGCTTTTCTATGATGCCCGAGTGGGGTATTGTGTCGAACGCTTTTGCTAGGTCAAGGTAGGCTGTGTGAACTGCCTTACCCTCATCAATGGCCTTAGTGACTGTTCGAAAAAGTCGACCAAGTTCAAGAGGCAGGATCTGCCCTTGACAAAACCAAATTGGGTAGGATCCAGTGTCTGTAGGTCCCCAATGTCTTTATATATGAGTTCCATTATGATCCTCTCCATAGCTTTGCAGACAAGGCTCGTCAAGCTTATGGGGCGGTAATTTCCAGGGTCTGTAGAAGCACCGCCTTTGTGGAGTGGGACCACAGTTGCCGTACGCCATTCTTTGGGTATGTATCCTGTAGTAAGGCTAAGATTAAACAGCAGCCTTATGTGTGGGTTTAGTTCCTCATTGAGTTCGTGTAGCACACAGCCGGGGACACCGTCCGGTCCCATTGATGCTGTGTTTTTTGCTTTAGAGAGCAGCTCTCACCTGGGCATCTGAGATGTTTGGGAGGCTAGACTCTGGTGGGATAGATATTTCTCCTTTTGGCGGGGAGGGAGGGGAGAAATTTGCACTGAACCTGTCTGCCATTATGTTGGCAATGTCTGTGGGTCCAGTGATTTTTTTATCATTTTGGACTAATTCTGAGCATATCTGGGAGTTTCCACCCAGGTTTCTAACATAGCTAAAGAAGGCCTTATGATTGTCTTTTGTGTCATTAGCGATTTTTCTCTCAAAGTTGGCCTTGGATGATTTTATGAGTGATCGTAGTTTTTTTTGCTAGTATTGATCAGAGATGCCTTCGGGGGCGGCCACGGTGGTGCAGTGGTTAGCATTGCCGCCTCACAGCAAGAGGTTCTCCGGTTCGATCCTCGGCTGGGGTGCCTTCTGTGCGGAGTCTGCATGTCCTCCCTGTGGTCACGTGGGTTTCCTCCGGGTGCTTCGATTTCCTCCCACATCCCAAAGACATGCTGCAGGTGGATTGGACACTCTAAACTGGCCCTAGGTGTGCGTGTGAGTGTGCCTTCTGTGGAAGGTTGGGCGCCGGGCTGGCAACTCGACACTGTAAAACTCCACTGCCATTCAATGTGCGGACAAGGTGATCCGCTGTGGCGACCCCTAACCGGGAAAAGCCGAAAGAAGAAGAAGATTGATCAGAGATGCCTTCCCTTTTAGGGATTTTGCTCTGTCATGTAGTAGCTTTCTCCTCTTGTTGTAGAGTTTGTTTATGGCTGGGGTCCACCAGACCGGGCGCCTGCCTTTGGTGGAAAGGGTCTTGAATTTATTAGGGATTGCTTGATCCATACATTCCTGGAGGTGCTCGTAGAAGGCATTTGTAAGGGTTTCAGCAGCGTGGGTTGTGGTTTCCACTGGCTCGGGGGCCTTGAAGGATACCACTCCAGTCTTAAGAAGTGTGAAGTTTGCTTTTGAGAAGTTCTTCACTGTGGTCTTTTTTGCTGGGGTGGGGCGGGATGTGGATCTCCAGTGAGATTAATTTATGGTCTGATCTCACCAATGAGGGATATACTTCCGGTGTGGAGCATTTTGTCCCCATGTTTGTGATGATCAGGTCTAGTATATTTTCTCCTCTTGTGGGAATGGTGACTAGTTGTTCCATAGCATTTGAGTTTATGAACTCCAGGAACCTTTGGGCTAGGGTGTTGGTGCTTGAGTAATGTTCCCAGTCTATGTTTGGGTAGTTGAAGTCACCCAATATGATGGTGTTTGGAGAGACATTCATACTCTCCAGTGTCTTTAGGAAGGCTGTGTGGGTTTCCTGAGTTTGAGAAGGTGGTCTGTAGCATGTTACAAACTGTAGGGCAGTTTTACCTATGGTTAATTGCACCTGGATGGTCTCCCATGCTTCGTGGGGACCTGGAGGTGTGGGTATCCTTTATGAATATGGATACTCCCCCTCCTTTTGTGGTTCGGTCCGGATTTTGGGGCCGGAACGCATGATATGAGGTATAACCTGATAGTGCTGGGGTGCTCTCAGGAGCCTTGAACCAGGTTTTAGTCACAGCACAGACATCGATGTTCTCCATACTGAGGTGGGCTTTTGAGGACGTGCATCTTGAGGTTTAGACTTCTGGCATTGAGCAGTATTACCCTTAGTTTTTCTCCATTTTTGTTTTCTAGGGCGGTAGGTTTATCATTTGAGCCTTGCCTAAAAAAGGCACTATGGGGGTGGCAAGAGCCTTTGCCAATATCCGGAAGCCCAGGGGTGACAGGTGCAAGCCGTCCCTTGTGAAGCAGCGTGGCTTGTCAAGCATGTCATCCCAGGCAGACAGACATTGGATCCCCTTAGAATGACACCAGTAATTAAGCCAATTATTAAAGCTGATCATTTTGTCTCTGTATTGTGGCATCATTCTTGGTGAGGGTAGGATACAGCTCAGGGTCAGGGTCATACCGGCCTGGGCTACATAATCTGAGAGCTCCTCTATGTCTCTCTTCATGTAGTCCAGGGAGGTACGTCTCAGGTCGTTCACACCAGCATGGACAATGACTGAGTCATACTTGTACTTGCTGTGGAGTGACCTGAGTGCTTGTGTTATGTGACGGATTCTAGCGCCTGACAGGCAGCTTACTGTGATCTTCTCCTTGTTCAGTCTGGTGAGTGGGACGTCAGTGTGTCTGACTATGGAGTCACCTATAACAAGTGTGTCTGGCATTGTGTTTGGCCTTAAGGGCTGTGACTGTTTAGCACACTGACTTTGAGAACTATGTGTTGCATGTCTTATGTCTTGAGGTGGCAGTTGCTTGGGTGTCTGCTTTGGAGGTCATGCATTTCCAAACTTGCTCACAGTACAGGTGACCAATATGAGTGGTAGACTGGGATCATGTAAGGAACATTCAGGCTGTGAAATAAATATTTTTAGGAAATATCCGTGATTAAAGCTGTACTGATCCACTGAGGCTGAAACAACCTCTAACTCTGAAATAATTTTCATTTTCATCATTGCATTAAAGTTTCAAAACAACTGAGAAAATGTGTTTGTTGAACATCCTAATGACTAGCTTAGTAATTAAATATAGTTTGAAGCTTCGAAAGCAAACCCGTTACCAGTATATGTCTCAGCTCTGCTTTGTGGATGGTCTGAAATATTGCTACATCATTAAAAATGGGAGTAGTATATATCCATAAAGACCAGCTCATTGAATCTTGCTTGGTTAAGAATCCTAGCCAAACAGGCTTCACATAAGGAAAATGCTCTAATTCCTGTTATACACTGGATTGTACCCTGTAGCCCCCAGTGTAACTGCTTCCAAGGTCATCATACCTCTGAGTTATGCTGCAGACTTGTTGATTAGCTACTAGGTGCATCAGTCTAAACAAATTTGAACTTAGTCATTTAGTCATCAGAGACACAACAATGCACACTTATGAATATTAAAGTTACATCTAAGAGAAGCAGAATGATCTGATGAGTTAGAGAGTACACATATACAAGAAAAACTTAAAGTATTGATATTAAATGTAAATGTGTGTTACATAAAAGATCACACATCACAAAGAAATAGCAACAAGATAAGAAAAGGATATTATGAAACATTAAAGATAATACATGTGCAAATGTTGAAGGATGTGAGAGACCTTCCCACTATATTTCTCTCTCTCTCTCATATCCTTCAGCTTTACCCTTAATAACCAAGCATAATCTCTGCACCTGATCCTAATATTCATCTTCCACAATTCACTTAACACTTAGCATAACAGTGCCTTTTCTCCCCTTTCTAGTCCTTACTGTATGAATCTATATTCTAACATCTTCACCTTACTTTAGTCAAAAATATCTGAATAGCATTACTTCTAACCTCTCCCTTTGTCTTACATTATATCTACTATTTACTTTTTATACATATTACAGTCTCCCTCTTGTCGAGTGGTGTTCGAAAGACATGCGTAGAATGGGCGTGCCTTTGTTGAAGGTTGGGCGTTGAGCTGGCACCTCAGCACCCGTAAAAAATTCTACTGCCAATCATTAGCGGACCGGAGTTCCGCTTTGGCGACCCCTAACCAGGAAAAGCTGAAAGAAGAACAGTCTCCCTCTCTCTCTCTTACAAGCTATTATCTAAAATTTCTTACTGTGCTTATTATAATCTTTGATGTTAATAAGAACTGCATTGTTGTTACAAATTTCTCTGACACACAAAAGAAGACAGTCCCACATATGTTTGTTCATCACAACATTCTCTTTTGTACCCCAGTACTAATAAGGGCAACTTGAACAATCATGTGGTCTTCTCAGAACATTGCTCATTCCATCACTTGTTTCCCATTTCATCTTCCAATTCTGAATGACTAACCAATCACAACAAACATCCATCCATTTTGTAAACAAATTACCCTGGCAATGGTCGCAGTGGTAACAAGCTAAGCAGGGCTCACCAGACTTCCTTATCCACAACAATAGTCTTCAGCTTCTCCTGGGAAATTACAGTGTGTTCTAGGCCTGCTGAATTATGTAAATTGTTCAGTATGTCCTGCTTCTATCGCAAGCCCTCCTCCCAGTGTGCCGTGCTTCCTACACCTCTCATGGGAGGGGCTCCACTCCATGATCCTCCTGGTTTTCTGGACTCTTCATTCCGTGATACGCAGTGAGCCCAGCAAGCTTATGTAGGCACTTTATTTCTGTTGCTTGTATCCATGAACATATCTTTTCAGTCACTACCCAAAGTTCTTGACCATAGATAAGGATGTGGACAGAACTTCATCCTAGGATGCAGCTCCCATATCACTGCCATAGCCTGGTATAATGCCTGCAGTACTGCCACTACTGAATTAAGATGTTTGTCAATCTCATCTCCTCTATCCTTGCTTATGAACAACACTGAGAGACTTAAACACTTTTACTTGAGGTAACTTCTCCCCCACCTCTTGCAGAAAATATTGGCTGTTTTCCAGGTGAGAGCTACGACCTTGGATTTTTAAGTGCTGATTCTCAACATCTTTCAATTCAGCAGTGAATTGTAGGCTGGCTGCATGGTGCAAGAGGAATGAATCAGCATGGCCTCTCTTGAGGGATGTGGAGGGTGGTGCATACTCAAGGACACGCTGGGTACAATCTCTGTGGTAGAGACCAGGGAAACCAGCATTCATGCTTTGTAAAGAGGAATAGGTTTGCTTGAAGGGAGCATACCTTGCAGATGTAAGGGGCTGCTCTCTGCCATCAGCCCATTGGAATTCCTTCTCCAGCGGTTTACAGAGTACATCAGGAAGTTATGTCAAAAAATAGAAAAAAAAATCTCATACCACCCCTGGTGGCTTCCTAAATTATGTTTTGTCCAGATAGACATTACCCTATTGATGGAAACAAATTGCTTAGTCAGAAGGGTTCTGATGATAAACAGACAGTAGGAATAAAGACAGAAAAAAAAATCTCAGGAGCAAACTGCTTCAGACCAAACCAGAAATGAACACTCACTTGATGCAAAGAGGATGACATCATGTGCAGGCAACACAGGTACAACTCTTACATCTTCGAACTTGCTACTCTCCAAACCTTGGCTTTGCTCAGATATCCTCTCCACGAATGTTATTAACAGAATGAGAGGCAGAGCACAGGTTTGGTGCCTCTCATATCCAACTTGAATGCTTTCAGGATAACACTAAGAATAAGGGCACAACTCTTGCTCCAAGAATACAGAGCCTGACTGAGTGGTACACAACTGTGACTCCAGAACTACACGTTGTTGTTGAACCATCCACACTGCATTCTTGGGTACTCGTCCATATACCTTCTCCAGGTCTATAAAAAACTTGAAGGAAGGACTGCCAAACACTCAAGATCCATCCAACATTCAGACAAGTGCAAAGAATTAATCCACTATTCAATGGCTAGAATCAAATCCATGTTGCTTCTGAATCAGAAGTTGAGCTATCAGATGGAATCTCCTTTCCAGCAACCTGGCCTATTCTTTCTCATGGAGACTGAGGAGTGTGATGCCTCTATAAATAGAGCATATCCTTTTCCCCCTTTTTTGAATTAGACCACCATCCAGTTTTCCAGTCCACCTCTCTCCTGTCCAACACTGAAAAGGTGCATTAACATGCTAACAACATCCAGCACCAGCAGCAGTTTTGATTGGATCTCATCTACTCCTGTAATCTTGCCACTGCAGTGCTGTCTAATCATTGCAGTGACCTCATCTATAAATACTGATCCAGTGTCACCCATTGCTTCTGGCATTGCCTCTATAAAGCAGGGTATGGCTACCTGATTCAAAGTTTTCCTCTACCTGGCACCAATGATTACAGTCAAGATTAGCATTTCTCCAGCCTTACTGAGAATAACTTGGCAATATCCCAACCACCTCTTCTGAGTCACCAGATAGTTTCCCAAAAAACTCTTTATGGCCATCTGACAGCCATTCTTTACGGCCTCACGAAACTCTTCTCACATCTAGGCCTTCACTACACTGACTGCCACAGCCACTGTCTTCCTGGTCCATTGTTACCTGTTGATCACTAGTACTGCATGTAGGGCTTCTTTCCTTACCTTAATGGCTTCCCTCATCACTGGTGTCCACCAGCGGGTCATAGGATTACTAACCATGAAAAGTCTTGCCACTTTTTAGCCACAGCTCCTTGCAGCCACTTTTACTAAGAGCAGGAGGCAATTCATTAAGTCACTCATCCACAAGGTAAGTAAATGTTTCACAAGCTGGTGCACAATATTATATTTCCCATACGCATGCATACTTGTTGTACAAAAAGCAAAATACCCAAAGACACTATATGGAAAATATAAAGTACAGCTACAGTACTGAAACAAAAACATAACATTTTAACATCAAATATAACATTTTAACATCAATATTATCCAAAAAAGATTTAATAAACTAGCACGTAGCATATTACCTTCCTCCAAGAAAAAAATGTTACCTGTTTGTAATTCAAATTATGATTTTGAATGGTATATACAAACGTTTGATCCACTTTCCCCCACAGCACATGCATAGTGTGTTGAGTACCATTCTGTCCACTACATTAAGGAAGTGCAGCTGGTAGTTTATTATGATAAACCATCCCATTGTCATTGCTGTTAATATCTTGTTGTCAGTATCTGTTGCAGTACCCTTTGATTGACATCTGTCTATCCACTGCAGAGGCAACAACTCATGGACATGATGGTGACAAACCATGGAAGAAGAGAACTGAATGGTGTCCCCATCTGAGAGTTCTCCTCACCTCGCATCAATATTTCAACATCTGGACCAGGCATGGCCTCAACCTGGTGGACTCTCCTTACACAAATTAGTTGAAGTAGACATGGACTGGGTGCTGGCAGTATGGCCAGAATGGGGGCAGTCTCTCTTGGAGCTCATTACTTATCTATCCATCCATGAGCCAAAGTCATCAGGCAGATGTTGTATAGCCAGGGTGATGGTGTAGATGTGCAGCTGGTAATTGCATGTAAAGATGTCATTTACATGTACTGCAATGGGCAATGACAACTCAGGATGTGAGCATGTCCTCATGCTGTAGTTGTTCCATCTACTTCCTACCTGATAATTAACCTGACATACAGTACGGTTATCAGGCAATTGTAACAATTCCATGCCAACATGTATGGACTCACATCTGCTTCTTTAGTTAATCTGCTGTAAGGCAGCTCTGCTTTGGAGGAGAACATAACAGTGATATCTGGCAAAATATTTCTTCAGTTTACAGCATGCTTATCCCATATGCCCACATGCAGATAACTTCCTCTCCCAGCATATATATAAAACTGTCCATCACAGAGGCAGGAAACAACCCAAACTATTTATGGGTGACTTGCCTTCTTGTTACACTTCACCCCCAGGACCTTACGATCTGGCTGCAATAGGAGTCCAACAACAGCCAGTGAAGATGACATTATAGCAGAGATGTTTAAGAATATAAGATGTTAACTGTCTTTATCCTTTAGGCTTACATTTGATTCACTCAGCTTTTGCTTGTCAGCTGTATGGCTTTGTGTGACACACTTAACCAGACAGTGCTCCTGGATTATGGATAAAAAAACACTTGCTCCTAATGGGCCATTCTGGTTAGTAAATTAATTAGACAAATGTCAGTTTACATCCAGCAACCCATCAGTGTCTAGCAACAACCTTAGTGATTATTGACAACCATTGCATACTTGCCTGACATAACTATACAGTTTTTTTGTAATCCATTATGTTTTCAAATTATCTATATTAATCTATTTTCATAATAAGTAATTCAGAACCTGCTTGAATTGTAATTCCTGAATGTACTTTAAATTAGTTCCTGTAGATTCTTGAAGGAACACTGTACATTAATAAGGCATGCATTATGTTTACTGCCAGCTGAGAACTCATAGTTAAAAAGAAACATTCTACTAAGAGCTAATTTGTGATTTAGGATACAATGTAAATGTAAATTCTCCACTGCTCAGCTAAAGGCCATTCTCTTTTCCTTGTTGCTTTGTTCTAGACAGCCATCCTATATATATCCACTATTTATTTTGCAAAATTAATCTCTCCCATCTCATAATACAGGATGCATTTACAGCTGTACATCTTTTACATCTAAACTCTGGACTCTGTTCATTTAATATTTTTCTTTATTTGTCATTGTCTTCTATTATCTTTTTATTAATATGGCTTTGTAACTCAGGGTTAGAGCACTGGTGTCGTAAATCAGGAGTTATGAGTTCATATCTCATCAAGGCCTCCCCCTGTGCTTTAGGATATGAAGGTTGGTATAACAGTTAAGTTATGCTTTAAGGATTGAAGGTTGGTATAATGGTTAAGGTGTTTGCCTCAGAAAGTACAAGGTTTGATTCTCACCTTTGAAAAGGAAAAGATCACTTCTCTTATTTATTGAACTCGTATCCCTGCACTATATTCTCCTAGTTCCACTCTTCAGTTTGTGCTGTTTTACAGCAGTTGAGAATGACAATTGTCTTCTAAATTACTTTCTCTACTTCTAATATAATGTTATCATTGTATCGCTTTAGTTAATTAAATTGGGTTTAATGCGATAATACTGTACCTTACTTATCATCAACAATTTTATTAGCTGATTCTTCCCCAGCCTGCTAGTGTTCTGACTTATATTATTGATAAATAAATGCAGTTTAATTAAGATTTCAAAAGCAGTGCATCAACACAGAAGGCATTTAATAAAATATAATTGAAAGCAGTCAGAATTAATCTCAGTAAAATGCTTATTTTAATTATGGAATAGAGTAAAGCTGAGTCCAGCCCATGAAAGCATGTCAGCAGGTGGCACAAGTCCATACTCACCTGCATGGCCATTCAGCATCTGCAAATCAATAAGCATGGCTACCATTAACAGAGCTGGACTCTTTCAGCTCACTGCTAAGCTATATATAAGCCCCACCCCACTCCACCCATTTCTCACAAAGAAGGATTCTGGGACAATCATTTTACATAGGTGCCCTTTTTAATTATCTGCCACTGAAAGAGCACTTGACAGGTTTATTTCAGCTGTTTAGATTTCTCTGCCAGATAACAACAGAAATCTTTCTCTCTTAATCTCTTTACAACTGCCCATTTGAACAACTTGTTGAAAATATAAGATTTAAATGGTATCTTGACAGCGGCTAAATCTTTTTCTGTACTCACCTTAACTTGTACACTATTTTCTAGTTCTTCCAATTGCTTGCAAATGTCTTATTATGTTGTCTTATTTACATTTTATTTATCAGTGTACAAAATATCTATGTATGCAAATCATTACAGTTAACCACTGTTCTACTTATATAAAAGTCTTACAATTAACATAAATCTACTGTGTAGTTTACTGTCTTTGGCTTAGGCTGTACTGGAAATGTCACTTGAGACTACCCAGCTACCTGGTAAACATTTGCAATTAGCTAACCATACCACTTGCACATAATTTAAATATTACAGAATCTCGGTATCTGAACACTCATGCGTTGCAAAACTGTGAGTTTCCTACTTGTCTTTTTTATAGCTGTCCTATTCTCCAGGCAATAAATACTGCAGTCTCCATTTATGTAGGAAAAGTCAAAAAGCATTTTGGAAACATGATGATGCCCTTCTTAGTGTGCATTTTGTAAATAAAAATAAATGCTTTACAGCAGTTCCTAGTGTGTCTGTATGGAGATGAAGGCACAGGTATCACACCTGGAGGAGTGGGCAAAAGTGTTGTGATGGCCTAGCCCTTGCGTATCTCACTGGGAGATGCACCAAGTTAGAAACATATGAAGAATGTTGACACTGCAGGTAGGCCACTATACCAGTGCAAATGGTTTCCATAAGTATATCAAGTGTTCTTGTCCAGAGAAATGCCATTTGAAGCATGTGTCTGCATTATGTCTGAATTTGCAGATTACCATCTGTTTGCATACAACATGGCCTAACACATGTGGAATGGGAATTCATATTCACTGTATTATGTCTTGTATTGTATACTCACATACCAGACCACTACTACAGTGACACCTGTACAGGCTAGGGTATGACAACATGATGGTGCCAGGGTGCATATCAAGTCATAGTGAAATGACACAGAGGCTCTGTCCATCTCCTTCCTGGGTGGCCGTTCTCCCATTACACAGGATGACAGTGTAGTCTGACCCACAGCTGTGCTACAGATGCCACAGTATAGCAGCACTTACCATGGTTAGTATGACATGTATGGCAGGTGTATGAATCATGGACACTCCCATCGGTCATGCCATGCCATGGTCAGTGCAGACTCATTGGTTATCAGTTGCCATGTTTCACACTGCCTGGCAATATTCAAAATATTATATTCAATATACAGACTGGTAGGGCCTCCTAATGAAATATTAGTGTGAACATGCCATTGTGAATATATACTAGATAGAGCCTTTATTGCCTCATGTGTGCAGTCTAATTCACCCAGTCCTTCAGGGAGGTGGGTAGCCATGCATGTTGATTGCTGTCCCCTTGAAGTGCTGGGGGAACAGATAATGCTTTGCGACATATACAAGTAGCGAATTACAAAATGTATTGAACATTCTACTGGTGGAGGCCTAAGACAGACACAAGGTGTCCCTCATTCATCTCTAAAAGGTCCCTCTAGTATAGTAGTAGGTAAAGATAACCTCATGTCCACTGGTGCAAAAAGTTTTTGGGTCCAATATAGTAACCAACATCTATATAATTTTAATTTCTATGCAAACAGTCCATCCACTGCTGATCAGTTAGTTGGTGGCACATGATGCATTGCCCATACCATTTTTGGTTGTGCCACCTACCACCATGTCATGTTGATGACTGTAGGTCAGTGGCACTGACAGATAATAAATGCGGCTGAACAAATGCATGTTCTATATTTGCTGCTTACAACTCCAAAATTTCCAACAAGCTTGTTCCTTTCATACTGATGCACAACATGCTGTACTCCTTCTACAATTTATGACTATGAAACATGACTTTACTTTCATTTGCATATGTTTGCATGTCATTATGTCCACATTTGACTGAGCATCTTAATTTGCATGATATTATATGGTAGTTTGTATATATGCAGTACTGAGTTGTTTACCTCACTGCTTTGTAGCACTAACTGGTCTATGAATTATAACATGCACATGGCCACTTCATGAGCATTGGTGTTTAGTTTAATTTACATGTCTGTGATTCCCAGCCACAGCCGGTGGCTTTAAAGCTATTAGCACTGGAGTTACATAAGTATGTGGGACAGTGGTTGCAGCTATAGGTACCACTAAAAAGAAGACACAACAGTATTGGATTACTTACAAAAGCAAAATGACCTGTTTTAAACCAAAGAAAAGTACATTTCCATAAAAAATTAGATGTTAGTTTTAGAATCTTGGCTGATATTTTACAAGTTTATTGAAAACTGTATACGTTCTGTAATGTTACAGAATGTATAAAGCTGTTTATCATACATTCTATTTAAAAGTTATTTATTTATTCGATTAAGATGCTTCTAACCTACTCTTCTAAATGAGAATATCATCCAAAAATCAAATCAAGAAATATATTTCACAGTTTCAACAACGTTTTACCAAGGGAGCATTACAGATTAACAATATAATATAAAAATCCAGCGAATGTACATTACAGCATCAGTAGGTCTTATTGAAGCTTTCCTCGCTGGGATTCAACTGAAAATAGGTTTTGCCCAATTGAATATTCCTAGTCAACAAATATAAATAAATAAATGACTTTCAAATGCTTTCCAACAAGCATTTGCAAATTAGTTAAATTATTAGTTGAAATATGTATTATCTTTATTAGGTTCATATTATGTTATCGAAAGACAACAATTTTGAACGCTCAGAAAAGCGAAACGGCCGAATATCAAAACTTTTATTTTGGGGGGCTGCGCCCCTTACACCTCCGCTAAATATATATACTAATTCCGAGATCGCACTAAAGTGAGGAAAGGGTAAATATTCCAATCTTCACTTTACTGCGATCAAGCAATCCGAATGTCGATATTCGCCGGTTTCGCTCTTCTGTGCGTTTGACGTTGTCTTTCGACTACATAATAGGAACCCATATTTATTAGATTATTTATACAATGTATGCAAAAGGAAATATTGGAGTGAATCTGCATTTTTTCTTGTCACCAGATGTGTTTAATGTTGTGAATGGGAAATATTCTGAGCTTAAATGTATATTATGGGTACAAATATCTGAATAAACAGTGCTGATATTGTGGCAATAAACCACATGTATGTCATCTTAAGGGTCAGGTTTAAGACCAGACACAAAGAGGTCAAATACAACATTTTCAAGCTGTTAAGAAACAGATAGAAGAGATATTGTGACATGGTCAATACTGGTTAAAATACAAATAAAATGTTGATAAACTTATTCTGATATAGGTGAAAGTTCAGAAGGTCTTTGACAACTCTATAGTTTGAAAATCAAATATGCTTCACACTAGAGTCAAAGAAATGAAAACCGATAACAGCCAGGACCTCAGGATTTAACAAAAAGCAAGTGATGTGATGAAGGTCAGTATGAGTTAAGCACTAAGTGGTCCCTATAGAAAGGAAACACAGCTTCTTTTGAAACACAAGTGCTTAGATCCTTGAAATCTGAACACAGTGTTTCGGAACTACTCCTTTCCCAGTCTGACATTGCCAAAATAAGAAGAAAGGCAAATACTTTGTTTTCTGGGAAAAAAAGTATTTTTGCCTTTACTCCAAGTAATGGCAGTCTTGAGTATGATTATATTAAGTATGGGTTGTGAGAAGTACAAGAACCTTGGGTCCCTCCAGTATTACACACTAACTTTAGACAAAAGAACATCTGTGATTGTTTTAGAATTGATCTATATAGACAAGGAGATCAGACAGGAGTCCCCGTGGACTATGATGTTTGCAGATGACATTGTGATCTCTAGTGAGAGTGGGGAACAGGTAGAGGAGACCCTGGAGAGGTGGAGATATGCTCTAGAGAGAAGACGAATGAAGGTCAGCAGGACTAAGACAGAATATGTGTGTGTGAATGAGAGGCAGGATAGAAGAATGGTGAGGATGCAGGGAGTAGAGGTGGCGAAGGTGGATGAGTGTAAATACTTGGGATCAACAGTTCAGAGTAATGGTGAGTGCAGAAGAGAGGTGAAGAAGAGAGTACAGGCAGGATGGAGTGGGTGGAGAAGAGTGTCAGGAGTGATTTGTGACAGACGAGTACCAGTAAGAGTGAAAGGGAAGGTCTACAAGAGGGTAGTGTGTCCAGCTATGTTATATATGGGTTGGAGACAGTGACATTGACAAAAAGGCAGGAGTCAGAGCTGGATGTGGCAGAGTTAAAGATGTTAAGATTTGCAATGGGTGTGATGAGGGTAGACAAGATTAGGAATAAATATATTAGAGGGTCAGCCCAGATTGGAAGGTTTGGAGACAAAGCCAGAGAGGCGAGATTACGTTGGTTTGGACATGTGCTGAGGAGGGATACAGATTATATTGGGAAAAAGATGCTAAGGATGAAACTGCCAGGTAACAGGAAAAGAGGAAGGCCTAAGATAAGGTTTATGGATGTGGTGAGAGAGGACATGCATGTGGTTGGTTTGACAAAGCAAGATGCAGAGGACAGGAAGAAATGGAAACAGGTGATCCGCTGTGGTGACCCCTAACGGGAGAAGCCGAAAGAAGAAGAAGAAGACAAGGAGAAATGTTCAGAATTTCTATGTAGTTCTGCTAGAGAACAATACTAAAAGAAAGAAAGAAAGACAGATATTTGTAAACCAAGAAGTAGAAGATAAATAAAAAAGCAACAAAAAAGGAAAATATAGTTGGGAGAGTATATGTTAGGAAGAAAAGTTCAGACCATATAACAAAAGTACTGCATATGAAACCTTTGGTATTATTACCAATAATTTCTGTTCATAAGAGCCCTAGAGTATGGGACATGATTAAAGACTGGCTGTCTAAATACAGGGAACACATCCCCTAAACAAGTACACTCCATCACTTGCAAATATTAACTTAGATCAACTCAAGCGAATCTCCTAGACCAGTGGCGGATTTAGGCATGGGTGCAGGGGCGTGCGCCGGCCCCTTTTAAAACTTGTTTTTTTTTTTGTATTTTTTTTTGTTTGATTGGGTTAGTCTCTAGTCCTATGACCTATTCTCTGAGTAGACCCAACGTGAACTTCATGTTGACCCAGAAGTAATCTTAGCCAGAGCACTGAGGAAATTCCCATAACTTTTTTAATGGAGGTCACTGGAGGGTCGTTGCTGCTGAGACAACTTAGCCAATGCAGTGTGCAAGATACATCATCTATTTGTGAAGTCATGAAACATTTGAGCAAATGCAGCAGGAAATAAGAAATATAGTTCCTTCAAATATGCAAGATAATCAGACACATACATTCAAAATAATGTCATGTCTTCATTAGGTTCAGACAATGCTACATTTGTGCAGACATTGACCTAAAAAGAACCAGAGGATGTTAATGCAGTTCCATACGGTGATTTGGTAGAATGTTCATAGGATCATAGGAAGTTACTAGTCTACTGGCCCTCAGGCCCTTATAAGCCTACCAAGAGTTTAGCCCATGCTTAGAAAAGTCATTACCGATGCCCCTGTCCAGCAGGGACACAGGTGGAATCCCAGGGGTATATTTTCTGTTTCCCATCCAGTTATTCCAGTTGCACTTAAAAAGAGGTAAAGAGGTACTCTGCTTGATGTGAAGATGGAGCCTGTTCGACATATGGGGAGTCTCTGGGACACAAATCTGTACCGCCAACAAGTCTTGTTGATGTCACAGACCAGGTTGAGGCCGTGCATGTGAGTTACTCGAGTGGAGCTTGACTTGCGGATATGCATCAGTCATATCAAGGTGGGGTCCATGATTGCCTTGTATGCTAGACAGGGGTCACCTCTGAGGAGTCTGTATGAAACTGAGCAGAGGGATAGGGCTTTTAGCCTATCTGTGTATGGTAGATGTTTGAGGCCCTGGATTCTCCTAGTGAGGAACCTCTGTGGTTCCTCCGGCTGCTGCATATGCTTTGCGAGATACATGCCGAAAGGGGTGTTGTACTCAATAATGGGCCTTATAAGGGAAGAATACAGAGATGTTATGATCTCCTTATCCCTGGATGAGATGCCCTTACTTATGAGGTGGGCCATGTAGAAGGCTTTCCGTACAATAGAAGCAACATGGTGGTAAAAAGTCAGGTTGCTTTCAACCTGGGTGCCCAATATCCGTTTAAACATGTCTGAGTAGTTTCAGTTAGCAGAATCATGCCTGATGATAAATAGGGTAGTGGGCAAATTTAAAAACACATTTAAGTGAGTCTCAAGGGACAGTTACAGAAAAGCAGATGTCATGATCAGCAATCAGAATTTGTAACGGAGTGCAAGTGACTTGTGCTTAGCACTATCTACCCACCAGACACACTTCCAGAAAATTAACTGCATTGACTTTGCATCAGGTTCATCATTATACACTGACACATGAGAATAATGCAGTGTTTCTGCATTGTGCAGCAAGAATAGGGGATGTTTTGCAGAAAGATTAGTGCATGTTGTCAGTCATTTGTACTGTCTGTATGCTGAACTACTGAGCAAGGGTGATGTCATTGTAGCAAGTTATGTTTGTGTGTTGCAGTGCTCTAAACAGACTCATCAGTTATTTATATGGTCTCCAGCTAGAGCATTCTTTATGAAATATTAGAAGTGAATTGCAATGTGCCTTTTTAATCCCATTCTGTTGTATAGCAAATGTGGTGTAGGAGGCATGCTGTATGCGGTTAGAGAGTGAATAGTACAGTGTTACAGTATTACAAAAAGATTGGTGGTTTGTACATAGTATGTTAACATAAATATTATATATGGCTTAAGTAAGATAATCTGTCACCATACTTCTAGAATTTATTTGCAAAGAAATTCCTTAAGAGAAGATTGTTACTGGGCAATGGTGGTTTTCATACCTTTCAACTGGTCCTGAGTTTTGCTGAATGTCCCTGGTTTTGTTGAATATTTTTGCCCTGTTCCTTATAAAAGTTTCGAGTTTCTGGTAAATCCTTGAGGACTGTACTCAGTCAGTAAAGCTAACATTAGAGTTTCCTGTTTATTGCACAGAAAACGGACGTTGTTGCATACTGTTAACTTTTAAGAGTCCCAATTTTAGTATAGCAAGTAATGAGCCTGACAGCTTAGTTGCAGTGGTGAAATTACAAGGGAAATCATTAATGACCAAGTAATTTTAAACATCATGCTGAAAGAGTAGATTTTTATTGTAAATGTAGTATCTTATGTTACCGTATTAATGACTAACAAAAGCCGTAGTATTGAACTACTAAAGTAAACTTCAAGTACTTGCTGTTTCTCATAATGTAACATACTGAATGGAAAATGTTCTTGTTTTTCACTTTGAGTTTAGTATGGTTTTGAAGTGAGGAAAATTAAGATGGGTAGGGACTGTGACTTTAATTTCCCTACACTTCCTCTGATTTGTCCAGTGCTGGCAAGGTACCGAAACACTTTTTGCTTGCCTCATTTGGTACAGTAGTTCACCTTTAGATGATTTTTTTTTTTTGGTTTTGGACAGTTTTTGATTACAAACCGAGTGTTAATCTAGTTTAATGGTCATTCTGATCTTAATCTAACCAGTCTAGATTTTGTTAAAATACTTGTACTACCTGTACATGTGCTGCACAGGAATTGCCATTTCTACTACCATATCCACAGCAAAATTATGTGCAACTGAACGTAAATTGATGTCTTTCCACATGTGATGTCAGAGCTTTTTAAGATAATCTTTTCATAACCACCAAACCTAGTGTCCCATTTTCACCCAGTAGTCAACTAACCTGACTGCGCCCCCCCCCCCCCCCCCCGGCAAATTCCTGGATCCACCACTGTAGACACAGAAAAAAAAAACTCAGCTCTACTAAAAATGGTCTTGAGTCAAAGAAATTAATCCAGCAGCACAGCATGCTTTATTAAAATTAGAAGCCCAAAGCTGTTCTATGACAGAGCTACAGAAGTGCATTAATGATATACAAAGGAAGGCCAAAGGCCAAGGAAACCTAATAAGTTGTAATGCATGTGATTAATGAGAGTAGCTTTCTGTGCAACAAAGGGTAAGCCATTGACAGTTTTTAGATCTGCAACATCTCTATAGACTTTTTCCCAAAGAATGTGCATGCATTTTTCATATGCATGTGTGTGCACGTGTATGTGTGCGCGCTCATGAGTGTGATTATTCTTTCAATACTCTATACTCTAATGGCTAAGAATTTGATGACATCAGAAGGTCTGAAGTGGGGGAGTGCTCAGAATGCTCCAGTTTCACTGAGTGCCAGCCCTCTAAATACCTTAAATTATCTGATCATTAACACAGTCATAAAGTCTGCCACTGGAATTCTTGAGCAGCAGAGCATACTATCCATCACAAACATGGTTGCTACAATTACATAGTGACAAAAGCCATTAGATAACCACAGAATATAAAATTACTTGAAACAAATTCAGAGATGCCCTTTAATTGCTTTTGCTTGATTTCTCATGCTGTTGCTTGCATAAACCAATTACAAAAATTAACTATTTTTCAGTTATCATTCTATTTAGTGACTGGTACTTTTACATAATGAATGCATGCCATCCTCAGCTTGGCCCAAAATATAAAACTACTCTGACGAAAAGGAGAATATTCCTTATTTGCCAAACTCTCTTTACACGTATAAACCAATGAGAAGAATTCAGTATTCACAGTTTTTATTATAATTTTACATATTTATATATTTTATTATATTATATCTGTTTGATGGCTGTTTTTAGAAAACTCTCATTTTACATTGTCATGTTTGACAGACAAGTGTCTACACTCTGCCCTACCAGCGTGATAATGTAATATGTGGTTGTAGAAGTCCCTTAGCTGGGCAAGGTGCAGGAAGAATGTTAAAGGAAATTCAGAAATGGGCTCTTGGGATTCATAGATTCCAGTCCACTCAGAAGTGTTCTAATGATGCACAAACAGTGAATCTGCCAAGAGTAGAAGTTATGAGGGGCTTTACTCCTGACTTCCAGGTTTGTTCGCAAGGGCAAAGGCAAATGGATCAAATGCACATACAAGGAAGGAGCAAATCATTCCCCGGCAGGTATTATAACTATTATACATATTTTATTAGTCTTATAGTATTCAAACATTGAATGTGTACAGTCACATACATTACAGTTCTTGGACTTCAAAACAACAAAGTGAAGCATGGCACTAATCTGCTTACATATCATATTCTTCTCTTCAGTCTAAGATTAGGTGACAACAAGGCATACAAGGTTTTGGCAAAGATCTCATTAGACATTACAGTTTCTTTTACAGAAATGAGGTATGAATTACGACATGTGAGTGTCTGATTGAGCCAGGAGTTCTGCAGTATTATCCTCCAGGGTCACTCTCAAAGGTGTGTTTTCATGGTAGCTGCCATAATGTAAGAGCTATTGAACCTCTTTGTCAAGGGTTACAGATCCTTTAGTCACCAAGGTCAACCCTTCTTAGAGCACTTTACTGGCAGAATTTCTGACCATTCCATTTTTTTATATATTTTTTTTCCTGAAAATAAGACAGCCATTAACAATTACATAGGCAATAACTTGTATGTCTTTCCCCCTTTCCTTGGACATCCTTACCTTGAGTGATAGATTTCTATGTCCTGTCTTAAGTTCTGCAGGAGCGGTGTGTAGATGCTGACATCACTCACAAACCATATTCACATATTGTTAAGATGATGTCACACTCTAAAGGAATTTTTAGGCTGCTCTCCAGCATTTCTACTGCTCACACATGTAGCTGTCATGTTTAATAATAAATAATAAAAGAACAAGACAATACTAAATATATATATTCACAGTGACATCAGAGTTCAAAATCACATTAAATATTTGAAACAACATTGCAGGACAGTCTGATTACAAAATCTTTACATCAGTCTGGGCACACAGAATGAAAGTAATAACATCTATTATTGCTCACATAGGTAAAATGATTTTATATTTGAAGAAAGTATTGCAGACGCCTTAAAATATGCATCTAAAAGATCCTGCTAATAAAAAGTTAGAATACGTAATGATTTTTTTCTTGAAATTGAAAAGTAATTTGATCAGATAACCTGAGTAGTTTTGGGGTTCGCTGATGTGTTTTTTTTTTACCTGTTAAACTAAAGGCAATGTTAAATGGTATACAAGTGTCTGACAAAGTCAAGGTGTCCAGAGGAAGGAAGCAAGGTTGTTTGTTGTCACATGTGTTTGCTGTGTCAATACAGCCTCTAGTACTTATAAAATGTACATATCAACGTTATTACTATTGGAGATTATGAAATGTTATCTCTTTTTGCAGGTGACTTGCCTTTGTTTCAAATTACCCAACAGACTTTTTTTAAAATCAGTCAGTGAATGAGCGGAACATTTTTCTGAAATAGCAGGGTACAGAATTATTAACAATACATCTGAATTTTTATCATCAGTTAGCCCCCTAGCATAACTGAGAAAACTAACCTGAACATTTTATGCACACAAACTCATGTGGTTTACTTATGAATTAAAACCATCAGATCCCTTTCTCATCAAAATCTAACTCAACAACATGATTTTACTAAATATTTGCAAGAATAATGATTTTTTGAAATCTCTTCCACTTAGCACAGAGAGAAGATGGATTAATCAATAAACATTCTGCTTGTCAAAGGTTATATAAATCTCTTGTAGTTTAGTTGTAAATCTTTCAAAGAATTAATAAAATTATGTGGTGCAGCAGTATCATTGTCGCCTCACAGCAAGAGGTTCTCCCGTTCGATTCTCGGCTGGAGCACCTTCTGTGTGGAGTCTGCATGTCCTCCCCGCGGTAGAGTGGCGTTCGAAAGACATGCGTGAATGGGCATGCCTTTGTTGAAGGTTGGGCATTGAGCTGGCACCTTGGCACCGTAAAAATCTACTGCCAATCATTAGCGGACCGGAGTTCCGCTGTGGCGACCCCTAAAAGCCGAAAGAAGAACGTGTTATATTACATCATTCTGTCTGGTAAGCCTTAACTGCATGTATGTCAATTACGTTCAGATTTCTGACAAAGGACAAACTAGGTTGTAGTTTGTTATGCTTTCTTAAGATATATGGTTTAGATCGCAAGTATTAGAGGTGTGATGGGGAAGAAAGTGTTAAGTGGGAACATAGGTTTTGGGAGTGTAATGAGTTGGCAGACTTTAAAAATTCCCTGCGAAGTACTCTGTTAGGAATACTGGGTGAGCAAATTAATGTAACTAAGGAGATTTATTTATTTTTCTTTTCTTTTTTTTTTAAGCCGGGATACAGGATCTGACTTGCTAAGATATAGTAAGATCTTGTTTAGCTTAACTTTGTTGGCCATCAAGAAAGCAGTTACTAGAAAACGGAAATCAAAATCTAAATCAGCTATACTTGTAGTAGTAAATATTGTAACAGAGATAAAAGAACAGGAAGTGGGATCTTCAGAAAAGGGTAGGAGTAAATTAAATAGAAAATGGAAATTATGGAAACCATAAATGCAGAAAAATGTTTTGGAATAGTAATGAGACTTATGCCACGGTGGTGCAGCAGTAGCGTTGTTGCCTCACAGCAAGAGGGTCTCCCGTTCAATTCTCGGCTGGAGTGCGGGCAGTGCCTTCTGTGTGGAGTCTGCATGTCCTCCCTGCGGTTGGGTGGCATTCGAAAGACATGCATAAATGGGCGTGCCTTCGTTGAAGGATGGACGTCGAGCTAGCACCTCGGCGTTTGTGAAACCCTACTGCCAATCATTAGTGGACCGGAGTTCTGCTGTGGTGACCCCTAACCGGGAAAAGCCGAAAGACAAACAATGAGGTTTAAGAGAAGGCAGAAACTGAATAATTTAGGCAATGTTGCCTAGAATATATGATATATAATAATAGGTTCATAGGTTCATAGGTAGATACTAGGCTATCTGCCCTAGGGCATTTATAAGCCTAGCCAGAGTGTATTTGGCTTCCGCCTCCCTATTAGATTAGCCTACTGTGCCTCTGTAAAGTAGGTCACAGAAGGTACCCTTTTAAGATTAGTTTACTGTGCATCTGTCTAGCAGGGACACAGAAGAGATCCCAGGGGTGAATTTGCGATTTCCCATCCACGCGTCCAGATTTTGCTTGAAGAGGGTCAGTGAGGAGCTATGTCTAACATGAATTGGGATTCTATTCCAGAGTGAGGGGAGCCTCTGGGAAATTAATCTGTCCCTCCAGCATGTCCTATTTATTTTAGTGCTGAGGTTTAGGTCCCTGGAGCGTGTAGCTCTAAGAGACTTGGATTTTTTGAGGTGGAGCATGTCCATTAATTCTGGGTTTGACATGGCTTTGTACGTCAGGCATAGATCACCTCTGAGTATGCGGTAAGCAACTGAGTAGAGCTGGAGTTTCTTTAGTCGAGCTGCATAGGACATCTGTTTGTAGCCCATGATCCTCTTGGTGAGGTACTTTTGGGGTCTCTCCAGTTGCTACAGGTGTCAGGTAAGGTACAGCCCAAAAGGGGCATTGTATTCAATTATGGGCCTCATGAGTGACGAGTAGAGGGGCACAATGACCTCTCTTGATCTAGATGCGAACCCTTTCGTGATAAAGTGGGCTATATAGAATGTCTTTCTAACCACTTTGGCAACGTGATTATCAAAGGAGAGATTACTATCTACATTGGTCCCAAATCTCTAATTACTTCTTCCGTACTTAATGGATTACCACCTATGTGGTAATTTGTAGGCACCTTGTTTTTCCCAAAGGGGATGACTATGCACTTTTTAGCCTTTAGCTTGAGGCTGTGGCTCTGGCACCAAGCATCCGTCTCTGTGAGACCCTTTTGGAGGATGCTTGTGTCAGCTGGAGATTTGATTATGGCCCCCAGTTTGCAGTCATCTGCAAACTTTGTCAGCCATAATCTCCCCGTGTTAGCCTGAACCTCAGAGAAGTATATACCGAACAAGAGAGATCCCAGAACTGAGCCCTGTGGGACGCCACTTGTAACTGGTTTGGATTCGGACATGGCACCTGCGATTCTGACCATGTGGGTTCTATCTCTGAGCCAGTTTGCAACCCATCTTGTGATATAGGGGTTGATATTTAAGCTGGTAAGCTTATTTATGATGCCCGAGTGGGGTATTGTGTCGAAGGCTTTTGCGAGGTCCAGGTAGGCAGTGTGGACTACCTTGCCCTCATCTATGGCTTTGGTAACTGTTTCAAAGAAATCAACTAGATTTAAGAGGCAATATCTGTGATGTGTAATGTTTCTAAACCTGAACTTGTTAATATGGTTTGATTAGAATGTATCTGTTGTCTAGTAAGAATAATATGGGATGTTGCATTAGCTGTGACATCCACTGCCTTGTCTGTTTCAAGAATGTTGCTCTTGCCTGTTTGGAGTAAGATAGAAGCATATTTATAACATGATATACTAGGACAATGTAATGAAACTTGAACTTTCACCTGTACCTAAAAAACTACAGGCATGCAAATGCCTCACCTTACTACCACAACTGTTAAATTAAGGTTACTGGTATGCCTTAAAAATGCATCAAACCAGCTAAAACTACAAAGTTTAGGGGTGCCAGTTTTTTTAAATGTTGCAATTGTGGTGTTGCAATGAATGCTCATGTTATTATCTGGATAATACTATTGAAATAATATATAAATCTGAGTATTTAGCAAATGCTTATAGAAATCCTATGCATAAATATTTTGCTATGTGTAAAATTTGGGAGCCTTTGTAAGGGTACACTATATATATATAACCAAAGGAAAGGCACAAGAAATCAGCAAGTGAAATGTATGGGTTTAGACCGAAATATTATGAAATGCTTGTGATTTTATTTTAAAAACGTGAGAACACTTTTGTGTCCAGACATATCCCTGAATATTATCATGTTTTTCATACTTAGTTTTTATTCTATAGATTCCAGCAAACTGATTAAATTGCTGACAGTACTTACTCTTGCCATGTATAGGATACTATATAAATGCAAGTCAGCAATGAATGCTCATGTTATTATCTGGATAATACTGTTGAAATAATATATAAATCTGAGTATTTAGCAAATGCTTATAGAAATCCTATGCATAAATATTTTGCTATGTGTAAAATTTGGGAGCCTTTGTAAGGGTACACTATATATATAACCAAAGGAAAGGCACAAGCAATCAGCAAGTGAAAGTTTAATGACACTCCACACGTAAAATCACCGTACAAGCAGAACCTGGGGGATTTTAAGTGTGGAGTTTCATTTAACTTTCACTTGCTGATTTCCAGACTCTTACACAGCAGGAATGCTTTAAACATGAACAAAACAGTAAGTATTATAAATACAAAATCTGTACCATCCAAAAATGCAAATGTTTTTAAATAAATTCCTTCAACCGCAAAACATTTCTGGGCTCTTCATTATCTGATTTATTGTTTCATATTATTCTTTCTCTGCCTGTACAGCCATGATGTTTTTATCATAGCTGCTTTAGTATTTTCTCTTACAAAATACATTTAAATACCTCCCCAGTTTCCATTTAAAAGGTCATAGAAAAGATATTTAAATACCTCTCCAGTTTCCCTCTAAAAGCCATTAAGTGTATGCCTGAGTCTGTAATCTGCAATTTGAGTGATGATTCCACAGCATTACATAACCTGACAGATTGCTAAATAGAAACAGAAGCTTACATATTAGGAAGATAGATGGAGGCACGCCATGGGAAGGTCAATACATTCGGAAGATCAAAGCTGCTATTTTCACTGGAGATACAATATTATTAGACTGAAGAGCGATGCTATTTTATGGAAGCCACAGCCGTTGCTTTTAAAACAAAGTGGCTTCCTGTAAACAGCACATCTAATACTGCAGTGCCATTACAATGACAAAAACAGGGTCTCTCATTTTGTCATCCTCGCTAAAAGCAGAAAGAGGAAATAATGGCAGGCAATGCTTATCAACAGGAGACAAAGAGAAATGATGAAAGTGTGCATCATTTATTCATAGACGCAAACAGCTTAAAATGTTCAATCTGTTTATTCTGATGTTGCAAACACTACCATACGCATATAACTATGTCACTCATGCATGTGTCACATGAACATTGCAAACCAGCCGATGTGCTCCTTTGCAGATAATGTATGAGATTAATCCTTGGATTTAACTCATCAATCAGTAACTGATTGTATTAGGATAATTTGTGATTCAGCATAGCGGAAACTGCACAAAAAGTGCATTTATGTATTATAGAGCACTGCATTTATAAGAAAGGGAGCCCTAGTGTGTCCAGTATCTACGCACTCACATCGCAAAACTGATTTTTTTTTCTGTGTGCTGCTTCAGGTAGAACAATATTTGTGTCAGAAACTGATCAACTGATAAACTTACAAATGTATAAAGAAACAAATACTTAAACACAGCCTATTTCTGTATGGGACTGTCTTATATCATCTCCTAACATCTCACTATTTCAACTTCCCTTGCTAACAAACTTTCTCCCCCTAGCCACCTGGCCACGTGTTCTTTTCCTCTTACTTTCTCTTTTCTCCAAACTTTTCATGCCTTCTAAAAAAAAAAAATTTCCTTTATTGATTTACTAAACACTATCCCCTCTTCTTCTTGTAAATCACCTCCTGTCCTACATCCAGCATATGGTATAACAATACATTTGTATTGACCTAACAGTCATCTGTCTGAACTTTTTATTTAAAATGTTACAAGTTACTTGCTTGTTATACTCTGATATGACTTTAATCCTGATGTACAAGAGATGTTAAGCATGGCCTCCTATCTTATTGGTGTATAATATAATTTCTAATTGACAAGACAAGAAAAAAGGTTTTTGAAAAAGTGAAAATAATTTGATTCATCTTTCATGGCCTTCTGACTATGAAATCAAATTGCCTCTTTGACCAAGATATCCCATAATGCTTTCCTTAATCAGAAATTCCAATAACTGGTTCCAAAATCAGGGACAGAAACTAAATTCCAAAAGAATGCATTATTGTATCCTTTGGAAAATCACCTACCTTAGGGAACTACCGTATTGACAATATGCCACTAACAGCTGACCTGGTTGTTCATGATTTGGAAAGTTATGTGGATAGCGACCTAACTTTCCACCAACCTGTGTCCATTGTCATATGAAAATCCTTCTATATTTCACAGCCTATAAACAAAGGGATTGTGTCTAGATCTAGAGATGTCATTATTCCCCTTCTAAGCCCTCATTAAGCCAAATCATTAAGTATAATGCCCCCTTTGGCATGTACCTGACCAGACACATGCAACAGCTGGCACACACACACAAATATATTACTAAAAGTATACAAGACGTAAACAATATATCCTACATGGGCCAACTCAAAATCCTGTTACTATATTTGGTATCCTACAGATTGCTGAGGTGACCTGTGTCTGGTATACAAGGTATCCACTGACCCAGTACTGATGTACCTTCTGCACATCAGCAAGTCAAATGACATCAGAAATACCCAAGCTGGGGATCTAAACCTCTTTTGCAACATCGACTGGATGGTTCGGAGGGACAGGTATATCTCACAGAGGATGCCACTACTCTGGGACAGGCTCCCCATCCACATAAAACAACTCTCATCACTGTCCATATTCAAGTGCAACTTGGATCTATGGATGAATATTACAAAATTTACCACAGGGTTTTCCCTGTACAACTAATCAACAGAGGCAGCTCTTGATACTTTATTACATGCATGGGTCCCCTCAAATTATCGATGGTATGATCCCAGTTAATATGTAATTATGAACCATGGAATGGGTAAGAGTATCTAACACCAGACAGGATATGTTTACAGAAATACCAAAAGAGAAACTGGCAAGGCTTAAAATGGCCCACATACTTATGAACCTATTGGTTTTCAAACCACTGACATCAAGCTAACTGGTTTGCAGTTTTTTGTCTCTCCCCTCGCCTCCTTCACTGAAGTGGAATCACATCTGACCTTTTCACTATCTTTGGCACTATTCCATAATCCCACGACTTGCTACGGCAGAATAACAGGCTCATTCTATACATGTTCTTATTTGAACTGGATTCTATCATCCCCTACTCTACAAATCCATTCCCAGTGTTTAATGTTTTCTCTCCTCTTGTGTGAATAATGAAGAGAAACACCAGTTCGTTATCTTTGATATCTCGTTGTCACTCTCTACTCACCTTTATTTAATGTTTGGAATGCATACGTTATTCTTCATTTGTTCTTTACTATGGCTAAAAGAGGCTGATTCACACATGCCTAACAAACTTCCTTCATAATTTAATTGTAACATATATGACAAGTAGGATCCGAATGGAGAGATGATAAAATCCACAAGCAAAGGAGAGCAGTATTGCTGGAACTGAATTCAACCTCAAGTCTTGCTGAGTACCTTCATGAGGCTGAGTCTGTTTCTGCAAAATCTCACCAAGATGACACTATAATTTATATAGCATATATCATAGACAGATGTAGGTTAAAAATTAAAAAAGGATAAAAAAATGCCTAATCCGTTATGTACACTGGTGCCAGGACTGTAAAAAAGGATCCTCAAGACACGGAAGCATTCCTAAAATGGGGATAGGCCAAGCTCAGGGTGAAGTTGCCCCCCCCCCCCAGTTGTAGAAGGAAGTTAGTAATCTACAAAAACCATGAAGACAGATAAGCCAAAAAAGAGCCATAAAGATGACAGAGTGGACTACTGAGATTAAGGAAGAAATTATGTATTGTTACTATTATACAAGAAGCTCAGAATTTCCAGATAGAGGAGATTCAAAAAGATTAAGAGAGAAATTAGAGGACAGAAAAATATTTGCACAAGAAAAACTGTTGAAAGCTTCAAATGCAAATTTGTGTTCATTAATACAACAGATGCCTGAAAAACGTTATATAGACCAAGAAACTTTGGACCATTTGGAAAAAGCAGCGACAAAGGTAGTGGGGAAATATAAAAAACAAAATCTATAGATTTTTGAAAGGTATAAATAAAGAAACATGGACATGGGAAAGAAAGAGAGATCTGATATGGTGCAATTATTATGCAAAGGAAAATGCCAAACTAATCAATACAAAAAAGCAACTGCAAAGACATTTGAAGAGAAATACGCCAAAGGCAATCAGATACGGAAAGGTTCACATTACAAAAAATAAGATCACAAAGTGGGAATGTAGAACAGAAAATTAGTAAAGTAGAGTTAAACAAATAGAGGTTAAAGTTATGGAATACCTATGAAGTGAAAGATTTAGTGTATAAAGTCTAATACAGGTTAGGTCACAGCATGATGGAACAATAGGTCCCCAAAGTAAGGAGAAACAGGTGGAGTGGGCGACATCTGAAGAAGAAATATTGATATGGGAAAGAAAAACATTGAATGTGGTGCAATATTTATACAAAGGAGAAAACAAAAGTAATCAATACAAAAAATCAGCACCAAAGATATTAGAAGAGAAATACAGGTAAAGGCATTCTAATATGGAAAATGTCACAATACAAAAAATAAGAAAACAAAGGTGGAAGTAGAAAAGAGGATTAGTAATGGAGAAGTTAAACAAATAGAAACTGAAGTTATGGATTACCTAAGAAGTGAAGGCTTTAGTGTATAAA
This sequence comes from Protopterus annectens, assembly GCF_019279795.1. Lineage (NCBI taxonomy): Eukaryota > Metazoa > Chordata > Ceratodontiformes > Protopteridae > Protopterus > Protopterus annectens. The sequence continues at coordinate 836,010,250 of NC_056737.1, forward strand.
ATCCAACTCTGGTAATGACACAGCATGATGGAACAATGAGTCCCGAAATTAAGGAGAAACAGGTGGAATGGGAAGCATCTGATTACTTCCTACATGAACATACTCTGCAGAAGTCAGTTGGAAACAAGTACAAAAGTTCATCTGGACTTGCACAGCAAGGGAAGGAGTGAAAAACAGTGGCAACTCTGAAACAGTCAATGTTGTCGAGTGAAAGGCCAGTGAGTTCCCATATGAAAGAGCAATGTATGACGCGGAATGCGCCTGAAGAGAATATGTCACGGGAAGATGTTTTGGAATTTTCTGTAGAACGCCTGCAGGAAACAGAGAATAAAGAATGTGCCCTCAGTTTAGAAGGAAATGATCTAAAGAAGAGTTGCTTGACTTAATAGAGATGGATAGACATATTAAGATCGATGAAAGAAATATATTACAGCAAGTCAATAAACCCAAAATGTCAGTAGTATGATAAAACAAATGAACACAGTAATCACGACTATTAACAGAAATTCATGTGATATATCAGAAGTAAATAGGACATATTGCTGTGCAGTTAAATTAATAACCGATAAAGTCTTACCACAAAAACACAGGGCAGTAAGGGAAAGGAAGGGGAGAAATCAAATGCCATCGTGGAAGTATCAAACAGAGAAAAGTGTAAAGCAATTAAGACAAGCAGCCAGATTCAATAAAGCCTACATGGTAGCGCATCGTATTGGATTTAGTAAGCTGCACACACCACCCGGCAGACAAGGTAAACACCGTGGCAAGCTAATTACAGCATAAGCAGCTGAACTGTATGTTAATCAACCAATCCAAGATGGAGGAGCTATTCAACACGCTACAAAGCAACTATGTAGACACATTGCTGGTTTTCCCTGCAAATTACAAAACCTATTGGAATACAGCCACAGGAATCAGGCTTCATGGAAAGAATGTTAAGGGCTGCTGTTGCTTTAATTCAGTTGTATGTGCAACAGGCTGAAGTCTATGCTGCTGCAGCTGACAGTAGACCATGGCCAAGAAGAAGAAGAAGAAGAGTTTTCAAACCCTTTTTAACTTATCATAACCTACATGATATAGAAACTGTAGAGTTCTACAGGGTGGATAGAGACACTCTACAGGAATTCTGCAACCTCTGTCATCCTCAACTTAGTGCCATGACTAACCGAGGGGAACCCATCCTAGTGGAGACAAAGGTAAGTGTAGAACTTAGACTCCTAGCTACAGGCATCTTTCAGAGACCAACAGGGGACATGCTGGGCTGTCACAGGCATCAGCATCCACAATACTCCATCAATTCCTAAATGCTGTGTTCCAACATGCTGGTGACCACATATATTTTCCACATACTCCTGAGGATAGGGCCACAAATATGCAGGAGTTCTATCATGTAGCAAAGTACCCTGAAGTACTGGGTGCCATAGATTGCACACATATAGAAATTAAGGCACCACCTGGGAAATAGAAAGGGTTTCCACTCTATTAACTACCAAGTCGTGTGGAATGCCAAGAGAATCATCTTGAAAGCATGTGCTGGCAACCCTGGCAGTTACCATGACTTACATATCTGGCACACCTCTCAACTGTATCATATGCTCAGTAGGGGAATATCCCACAGGGTCATTTACTGGGGGATGCATGTTATGTACTGGAACCATGACTCATAAAACCCATCAGAAATACACACACACCAACTGAAGAACGCCATAATGAGGCACAAGCTTAAGCCAGAAATATCATAGACCATGTGTTTGGGCTGCTGACGTCGTGGTTCCAGTACCTAGATACATCAGGGGAGCCCTGCAGTAGAATCCATGAACAAGTAAAGAAATATTCACTGTATGTGCCATGCTACACAATATCATCCTGAGAAAACAGCTTCAGTAGGATCAGCAAGGGGAAGGAGCACACATCTCACCACCATTGCCAAGGTCACCACAGTCACACGCAGATGAGGAGTCAAAGGGGGAACCACCAGCTGCTGTGGGTGTAGGCAGAAGTAGGCATGCTCAATATGCCCTCGCATTGGCTAAGAGACAACACATAGCACACTCACTCACCACCTAAGGGTCAAAATCCTTCCTCCTATGCACATAAGTCTATTAACATTGATGCCAGCCAACATTCACAACCTTTAGCTCCCCTTGTATTGGCTGTGTACGGCTTGCATCAGGCACAGTCAGCTCTGAACTAAAACTGTTGAAACTTTTGCATTTACAAGGTAAGTAAAGAATCTGGAGTGCATTGTGTAATAATATGAATGAGTGTCATATCCTTGCATTTCATTACTTAGTACTGTAAGCAAGTATAAGGTAGGAGATTTGTAGAGAAATTACCTTAACATGTGACAGCAGATACTTATTTGACTTACATGTGTCCATTACTAAGTAGGAGACCTCAGGCATCATTTCACATAGCCATACCTCTCAAACGTACTGGTGATCACTGCATGCCCTCATTTCAGCACCATACATTTGTACTGGAAACTCATTAAAGAGAGAAGTTAGAAAGCAATGATACACATTCCAGTTTCAGACTTCACAACCCTCACAAGATCATTCACAATAAAGACAGGAATGTTTGATGCTATCAACTGTCTAACTTTCTAAGGCCAATATAAGCTGAAGGTACAATTACCAGTTCAACATCACAAATGCAGACATACTAAGCAATGTCAGCTATGCACCCTTAGCATCAGACACAAAGCTTATGTATCCCTGAATCCAAAAGATACAAAACAGGGATATGGCACAGTTATCATCACTTGCACAGGGTGTTGTATTGGAGGAGCAGGAAGCCTAAGTTGATACAAAAGGTCAGTGAGTGTGTGTGAGTAAGAAAGAGAAGCAGGCAGACATCTGGATAAACCAACAAATGGCTAGTGAGACAAAATGAGTTTGGCTGAACCATGTAACTGTTGTGTGTGTGTCTGTAGGGGTCCTCCAGGTGAAATTGGTGTATGAGTGTCTGCATGAACACAGCCAAGCTCTGTG